>NW_028318013.1:6682500-6920000 GCF_062004578.1 Staurois parvus
AAACTGACACAGGCAGAAAATGAAAATGAAATATTCACAGGCTCTTATAAGAGATGTCTCAACATTTTGAAAATAAAACAAGAAAACCATTTGAACCCATGTGCCCCAGCCTGTATATTTTATAGTTACAAAATGATGACTTCAAATAAAGTATTTTATTAATCAGCAATCAACCTGACAGCCAATTACCATGGTGCACAAAATCTAAACTTAAATTTCATTTTATACATTGCCTTTTGATTTATTTTTTTCTCCCACTTGGGTTCCTTTGGGCACACAGAAAAATCTCTCAAACCACCACAGCAGACAATCAAAAGATATTTTAATAATACAAACAGAGAACAGTAGAGTACAGACCGAACTGTCAGATGAAAAGTGATAGTGTATTGAAGCAAATCCTCTAGAGTTGTAGTCTCTGTGGATTGGCAAACGATGAAAAACCAAACCACAGGCACTCTCAACTTGAAATTCTGAAAGGAGAAATTACACAAAATACTGGTTTGTAGGATGGCCTGTTAACCATTTCACATGAAATAAAAGGATTAAAGGAGATCTATGGTCACAGCATGCACTTTCATTTTATAACATCAGTGTTATAATAATTCAAGCAATAGTTATTTTTGAAAATCCAATATAAGCTTCCTTGAAAAATCTTGTATGTTGTGAGTGATGCCTGTCCATTGATATATTTCCATAAGTTCCTGGATTCCCTGCATGCTTTGTAGCTTCTCCTCTGCTCTTTACTTTCAATTTCTAAGGAATACATATCCCATGCTGCCTGCAAGAAGTGATTCCTGTACTGACTAAACATCCTGAAACTCCTCCTCAGCACCTCTGTAGTTCAGATGGCAGGCTCTGTGAATTGTGTTACACAGCACTACCTACACACGGCATAGTGACAAACAGTCACAGAATTCAAGGAAATGTGTGGGGATCTTCACAAAGTAAGTTTACAAACTTCTAGATCATTCAGATTAATAGGGGATACAATAATAATTATAATAATTGAGATACAAATGTGGAAATTAATATATTTTACATTTTGACCACAGATACGCTTTAAAAGATAAAGTACATATAAAATGTCCATTGTAAGCTGACTCATTGCTATCCATTTTAGCAGTAGAATTATAATGACTCTAATTCTTTAAAACAAAAAAAAAAAAAAAAAAAAAAGAGTAAAGCTAAGCCTGGCAAAAATACAGTAGTGATGTAGGAACCAGCAGAAGGAATTGTAGGGTATACTGGTGACTTGGAATCTGACAAGCCTGGAATGATGCCAGATGGTGAAGATCCTTCAGCAAGATCATCTATGGAAAATGTTTGGTGGTGCAGGCAGTGGGAAGGGTATGTTTTTACTCCTTTGGTTTACTAGCATGGCTTACTTTTTTAAAGATTTAAAGAATAGTTTCACTACAAACTATAACTGGGCCCCTTCCAGCTGTGTATAAGAAGGAAAAGCAGGTTTTCTTTCTTTACCCACTTGAGCTCCAGAAGGTTATATCCCCTTCATGACCAGGGCATTTTTTGCTATTGAGCACTGTGGCAGGCGCAGCACCCTTTGGTGCCTAGTGCGCTGTGGCATTAGAAAAATTATGCAATTGCTGTTTCTTTGTTTGATTAGACTGACTTTACTCTGTAATTCCTCCAATGCAGCTCTATGGATGCAGTAGGTTTAAAGAGCACACCGAATACGTTAGTTAACTTTTTTAATAACTTCAATCTTCTTCATATAACACTGCTTACAATGGCTTGTTTATCATACAGTAGCATATTTCTTTCATATTACAGTGGTTTGATTTGGTAGCTTATCTCGATAGGTTCAATAGATTCAATAAATTTGTTCTTTATATTTCGATAGATTGATAAATTCACCTGGATTTATAAATTCGTTAGATTACTCTACAGTGACTTGATTCGTAAGTTCGATAAGTTCGTAAATTCGGTGGAACTACAAGTAAAACACACACAACAGTTTTTACATACAGATCTACCTGCACTGTTAAACAACAGAGGAACACACAAGTGCATTAAATACCTATTTGGCCTTCTGTGCCTCCATAAAGCTTTTCTGATTGAAACTCTGTCTGCTTCTTCTTCTGTCTGGTGAGCATGTGTCTCTAGAAAATCCTAGCAGGGAGTTTTACACAGGCACAAATGTGAAACTGGCTGGGATTGGTTAAGGCTCTGTACAGTGTGAGGCTGTCTGTGATTGGCTCACCTTTAACTAAATCTTAAAGGCATATTTTCCTTTTCTGCTTCTGCTAACACAATTAATATACAAATGTCATATAACAATCAAAGACATAAATTGATTTATGATTTATGATTCTGCTTTTGGCTTTAACATATGCACATATACACTGTACTGAGGTTATTGGCAGGTTTGGTATACACATATATGTGAACCATATTAGCAACCTAGGACTGGTCTTAGCTGGCCAGCTACAAGCACTGCACACTTTAACTGGCAATTGCTTCTCATGCAACACCGTACCCAAATTAAATTTATATATTTTTTGTCACACAAAGTTTTTTTTGGTGGTATTTGATCATCACTGGGTTTATTTTATAAATGAAAAAATGAGCCAAAATTAAAAAAACAGTATCTTCTACTGTTCTAAAACATCCAATACATAATAAAATCAGTTTTCTTCATAAATTTAGACCAAAATGTATTATGCTACATGTCTTTGGTAAAGAAAAAAAAAAGTTCCAATAAATGTACTGTATATTAAATTGGTTCGTGCAAAAGTTATAGTGTCTACAAACTATGGTATATATACACTATTTACACAGCTATTACACTATATTCGTAATGGCGGTGATCAGCGACTTATAGTGAGACTTTGATAGTGTGGTGAGCAATCTGGCACTAGCTGACGCTGACTGGAAGGTACACTAACATCAATAGTGACACTTAAACAGTGATCAGTGCCAATATTGCACACTGTCACTGTACTAATGAGACTGGCTGAGAAGGGATTAATACCTATTGGCAATCAAAGGGTTAACTGTGTGCCTACGAAATGTAATATATGTGATATGTGCTGCTTTTACTAAAAGATCTGGCTTGTTTTTCTCCCTGCATTGAAGGGAGACGAAACAGCCAAACTGCTGCTCTGTGTACAGAGCCCTGTGTGTAAACAAAGGGCTCTGTGCTGTGACTAAACACAGCTGATCAGCAGGTCCCAGCCATAAATCATTGGCTGAGACCTGCTGCCAAAATCCTGCTATCCCCCACCGCAGCGTGGGGCAGTAGGTGGCATACGAGCCCCAAACATGGAAGCAGGCTTGCAATGTTTATTTACGTTTCTGAGCCTGCAGCTGCTGCTCAGTCACAGCAAATCTACTGTAACTGGGCAGCAAGTGGTTACTATGGCCCTTTTTTTAGTCAGGTAAATATGAAGATTTAATTACATCCAGCAAGCCATCTATTCTTAAAAACTTAGCTGAAAAAATACCTTCATTCCCAAAGCTCAAATGTGTTGATATAGACAACCATTCCTCATTAGTGATGAGTTATACAAGTTTTCTTAAGCTCAAATTGAAATATAAAGCAGCTACCCAATATTTTACATCTCTAGCTTTCCTACCTTGGTACTGAACTTTCTAGCTACCTCACAGAAGGAATTATATCCTACAACTTTTAGGCTTTGCTGCCTGTGGAGCCAAGTATGACTAATTTTCATCATCATCTGACTACCAACACCGACATTTTGGGTTGATTTGTATTTGTAGGAGCCAAAATCCCCATCTATCAAATTGCTTTAGATTCCCATGATCTAACTTGTACACCTATTTATTCTTGGTCATAGACTATCCCATGATTTCATGACTGATTGCAAAGGGTAAGTCATTCCTTCAGCTGTGGAAATGTTGATCCTAACAGAAATGAAAGGGAGCTGTTGAAAGAAATGCCCATGTTTGAACATTAATGATAATATGTCAGGGCCGTTGCACACTGATCAGTTTTTTGTTTGTTTTTGCCTTAGTGGAAGAAAAATGTATGACCATTAAATCCTATGGAACCTTTCACACCAGTTAGTTGCAATTTTAAAGGTCCTGCATGCTGCATTTCTCACACACTCACCAAAAACACCCCCCCCCCCATTGAAATTAATAGAAATGTATCAAAAATTCACCCCAGTTGTGTTTTTGCTGCATTTTTTTAAGAACATTTTCTTCACAGGTGCAAAGGCACTGGAGAAAAAGCAAACACACATGCATTTTATCATGTTTTTGCAACAGGGCAGTGTAAAAGCATCCTTAAGCCCAAACCTCATGGGCTGTTTTTGCTGGCTATACACTATATGAATTTTGGAAGGTTCCCAGGAAATTATTATTATACAGTGTTTATATAGCGCCAAAAGGTTTGCTCAGCGCTGTACATTAAAGTGGGGGGACAGTATATGAGAATACAGTAACAATACAATACACGAGGGGTTCGAGGGCCCTGCTCTTTTGAGCTTACAATCTAGGAGGGAGGGGGTAGAGGTACAGGAGGAAGTGGCTGTGGGGGATGGAGTGGTAGGAGGAGTGGAGGACAATGGCTGTTAGGTGAGGGTGGGGTAGGCTTCCCTGAAGAGATGGGTTTTCAGGGAGCACCTGAAGGTGAGGAGGGTAGGTGACAGTCTTATGGATTGGGGTAGGGATTTCCAGAGGATGGGGGAAGTCCTGTAGAAGTCCTGCAGTCCGGCGTGGGAGATGGAGACCAGGGAGCTAGAGAGTAGGAGGTCTTGTGAGGAGCGAAGGTCACGGGTAGGGTGGTATTTGGGTATCAGGTCAGTGAGGTAGTTTGGGGCAGCGTTATGAATGGCTTTGTATGTCAGAGTTAGTAATTTGAATTTAATGCGTTGGGCAGTCGGGAGCCAGTGAAGGGATTGGCAGAGGGGGGTAGCGTGTGTTGGGGTAGGCCGGTGAGACAGGAGTTGCAGTAGTCTAGGCATGAGATGATAAGGGAGTGTACGAGTTGTTTAGTGGTGTCTGGGGTGAGGAACATCCGTATCTTGGAGATGTTGCAGAGGTGGAGCCTGCATGAATTTGATAGTGATTGGACATGAGGTTGGAAGGAAAGGTTTGAGTCCAGGGTGACACCTAGGACTTTGGCGTGTGAGGTGGGATTGATGGTGGCGTTGTTAGTCGTGAAGGAGAGGTTGGGGGGGGTGCGGGCTGGGGGGAAAACTAGGAGCTCAGTTTTGGAAAGGTTTAACTTGAGGAAATGGAGCAACATCCAGTCTGATATGTCGTTTAGTAGGTGGGTGATGCAGGCGGAGAGTGAGGGGGTGAGGTGAGGGGTGGAGAGGTAAATTTGTGTGTCATCAGCATAGAGGTGATAGTTGAAGCCGTGGGAGTGTATCAGTTTGCCAAGGGAGGAGGTGTAGATGGAGAAGAGAAGGGGTCCGAGGACAGAGCCTTGGGGGACCCCAACAGAGAGGGGGAGAGAGGGGGAGGTGGCAGTGTTATAGGTAACGCTGAAGGAGTGTTAGGATAGGTAAGAGGAGAACTGGGAAAGAGCAGAGTCCCTGATGCCAAGGGAGTGTAGTTTAGTAAGGAGGAGGGGGTGGTCGACTGTGTCGAAGGCCACGGAGAGGTCGAAGAGTAGGAGGACTGAGTAGTGGCCATTAGCTTTGGCAGTTAGCAGGTGGTTAGTGATTTTAAGTAGGGCGGTTTCGGTGGAGTGTAGGGGACGGAAGCCGGACTGTAGTGGATCAAGGAGGTTGTTGTCAGTGAGGTGGGCGCTTAGGCAATTGTAGACTAAGCGCTCAAGGAGCTTGGAAGATGGGTCTAAGGTTGTTCAGGTCAGTGGGGTCCAGGGAGGGTTTTTTGAGTATGGGGGTGCTGTGCGCATGTTTTAGGGGGGAGGGGAATGCGCCAGTAGAGAGGGAGAGATTGAAGATGTGGGTGAGTGAGCGAATGATGGAGGAGGGGGGTGACCGGAGGAGTTTGAGGGGATAGGGTCCAGGGGGCAAGTGGTGAGGCGGGCTTCAGTGAAGACCTTAGTGACCTCCTCAGTGGTGAAGGAGCAGAGTGTTGGGGAGGTTATAGTGTGCGGGACATTAGGTGTGGTGGAGGGCAGTGCAGTTGAGACGTCAGAGGAGGGGAGAGTTGAGGGGGTGATGGATGGAGGGAGGCTAGGTGGAGAAGTAGATTGTCAATTGACAATGTCCTTACGGATTGCATCAATCTTGTTTTGGAAATTATTGGCAATCTCGTGGGTGGTGAGTGAGGTACTGAGTGGAGGTGGGGGGAGAGAGAGCAGGGAGTTGAAAGTGGAGAAGGACGAGGCCGGCGAGGACAGGTGGAGAGGGTGTTAATGAGGGTTACGAAGTAGGCTTGCTTGGTGGCGTGGAGGGAGGCGGATTTGTAGAGGGAGAACGCTCGAGGGGATCTGGTTTTGCGCCATAATCGCTCCAGTGCGCGACTGCGTTATTTTAGACATTTTGTATGGTCATTTTGCCAGGGTAGAAGTGGTCGGAGTCTGATGTTACATGTGGTTAGGGGTGCCAGGGAGTCTAGGACAGCTGACAGTGAGTCGTTGTACGCAGTAGTGGCCGGGTCAGGGCATGGCAGTGGAAGGATATTGTCGTACAGACGGTCAGCTGCCGTGTGGAGAGCGGCTGGGTTCAGGTTGCGGAGGTTACGGCTGGTGATGGTTTGATGCTTTGGGGGGGGGGGGTGTTAGGGTAGGGGGAGATGGAGAACGTGAGGAGGTGGTGGTCAGAGAGAGGGAAGGGGGTGTTATTTAAATTGTGGAGGGTACAGAGGTGGGAGAAAACGAGGTCCAGGGTGTTCCCATCGGTGTGGGTGAAGGACTGTGTGCACTGTGTGAGCGTGAAAGAGGAGGTTTGGAGGAGAAGTTGGGAAGTAGTCGGGTTGTTGACGTTGATGGGGATATTGAAGTCCCCAAGGATGATGGTCGGTAGCTCAGAGGAGAGGAAGAAGGGAAGCCAGGTGGCAAAGGCGTCCAGGAAGCGGGATACGGGTCCAGGACGCCGATAGCTTACTGCAATCCTCAGAGGGGTGGGAGAGAAGAGCCGGATGCAGCTGGCCTCGAAGGAGAAGGATAAGGAGGGGGGGTTAGGGAGGACCTGGAAGGTGCTCAGCGGTGACAGGAGCATGCCGACCCCACCACCTCTGCGACCACTCGGTCTGGGTGAGTGGGTTCAGGCGAGGCCTCCATAGGTGAGTGCTGCAGGGGAGGTGGAGTCAGTGGCTTGGATCCAGGTTTCGGTAACCGATAGGAGGTCGAGGGAGTGGGTCATGGATGGCGGTGAGCTTGTTGCAAACCGTAGGAAATCAGTTGACATTTACTCAGTGGACAGCACAGTCAGCCGCCTCCTGCCCAACATCCCCCAGTTGAAAATATGTAGGAGCTGAATGGAAATTGTTGGCTGAGAGTTGCTGCATCCAATCAGATGCAGCCTGTGCTTGGGTACTTTTTTTTTTTTTTTTAATTTTTTATTGGGTTTTATCAAAACATTAGCATAGATCAATAGCACGGTAAGGTAATACAAGTTAATGGTGCAGAGAATAATAGTACAAGTTATGAAGCTGTTGTACAGCAGTGTGCTCTTAGCTCGGTATTTGGTGATACATGCAGTGAATGTGTTGAGAACCATAATCATAGTCCGAGCTGTTTCATCCGTAAACAGAGTGTTTTGAGTCCTGGATAAAGATTATATATAAAGAAAATGCAGCGCTGTGTGATGTTACTATATTGCGGGCAGATATAAATAATAAATGAAACCAAAGCAAATGAATGAATAAATAAATCAATAAATAAATAAATCACAGTCCAGTAATGGTGCTCGCTGATTCCCAGTGCAAAAGTTAGAAATGCACACTAACCAGAAACGTATTAATAATACGCATATGTATATGATATCATGGAGAATCCCCTCTCTTTTCTGGTCTGGTAATGGGCAGGAGCTGAAGATAGTAGAGATGAAGCGCCCTCGTGTGGCGAAATGGAGGTCCAGCAGGTCACAGAAATCCTTACATAAATGTGTGAAGTGGAAAATTCCTCCTCTCAAAGGCTGGTGCAGGGATTAATCTGGGTCTGCAGAAGCTGAAAAGGCTCATCGCAGAAGACACAGGAAAGAACCCGTAGTGTAGTAGGTTGAAGAAAATGATTTTATTCAAGAAAAACAGGAGTGTTCAGGAAAAACTCACAATGGTGCCAGGTTTAATCAAATGACTGACCCTTTAAGATTAAAGATGGCCGTCGGGCCTCCACGTGGCACCAGCGGCGTAGTGTCAATGGCGTCCTGGGCTCCAGCTGACGCGTTTCGTGCGCACGCACTTCTTCAGAGGTAGAGCTTTATATATATATTTTTGGGATTTTTATGTGTTTTCCTTGAATGTTCAGCTGCTGACCATTGGAGTGTTCACTGTATTTTTTATAGTCTCTGGATAAAGATTGCTTGGAGAGATGTGTATACTATATCCACTTTTCAGGGTATAGTGACGTGCATATTATGAACTGCGGAAGTAAACGGATCAACAAAAATAGTTGAGGGATAAATAGATCGGGGGGGGGAGAAAGAAAGAAAGGAGGGTGAGATTAGGAATGTAAGTGTGAGTATAAGGGTAATAAAGGCTTCTGATGAACCAATGTGTCAGCCTGGGGTGTCTTGAAGATATGGAGGCAGGTAGCCTAGGATGTAGGTGTCTCGTAATAAATGTGGAAAACATGGGTACCTGAGCCTTTTGTAGTAGCAGTAATAAAACTATTTTGAGTATTGCATACAATTGAGCAGGGGAAGTCAGAGAGCAATAAAATACAATCACAGCAGGTAGTACAAGCATCATGCCATACAAGTGGTATCAATAGGTTCCTAGGTCATCTGTAGGATTTGTCATAGTTGTAGCATGCCTAGAGGCCTGTTAGAAGTTCTCTTTGCTCCGACATAGTGAAGGTTCTGGTGATGTATAGGTGCCATTTTCGGGCAAAGGAGTCAGCTCTGCGGGTGCAGGATGTGAGTAGATTGAATTTGTTGTTGTGGAGAAGGTGTTTAAAGGTCTCGTTTGATATCCGATACAGTTGGAGGTGAAGCTGCAACCCATGTTTTAAGATAGCTCTTCTTGCCACTAGAAAGCAGGTTGTTAGCCAAGGTTTATTTTTTCTGAGAAATGTATGTTGCGAGATGAGGGGTTTAGAGGATGTATGTTCCAGGTTGCCGAAGAGAAGATGCAGTGGGTTTTTTTGAGAGTTGTACGTCTGTTACAAGTTCTGCAAAACATATCACTTGGTCCCAGAATCTGGACACGTGGGGACAAAGCCAGAGCCTGTGTTTGAGAGAAGGCATATGACAGTTGCAAAGTGGGCATTGTGAGGTAGTTGGAGTAGATTTTGAAAAGGCACAAGGCATGTAGGCACAGTGCATGATCTTTAGCCAAAATTCATGTGCTCTGAAGGCGCAGGTAGTATTGAATCCTGTTAGTAATTGTTCTACCATGATTAAGTTATGGAAGTCGTTGACCTAAGATTCTGTTGACGATAGTTTTAAAGTTTTAATAAAATGTACGTTCAGTGGGGTGTAGATGTCCGATATTTTGAATTTTCGTTTACGTAGAAGGGTGTCAATCAAAGCCTTACGACATCTGACAGATTTATCAGGGACAAGGTCTTTCACATAATTCAGTACTTGCATGACATATATGAAATGGTGGGAAGGTAGGTTCAGACTCCACAGGGTATGTTGTAATGGTTTAGGTGAGCCAGTGAAAGTATCATACAGTTGTACTACATTTACAAGATCGTGGGTTTTCCAGATAGCATATGCTGCATATTGTTGTGAAAGAGGAAATGAAGGATTGTTGTGAATTGGGAGGTAACAGGATACCCGTGGGGATACCCCTAACTTGCGTCTGATCTCTTTCCATGCTATGAGGGTGTCTCGTATGAGTGAATTGTTTTTCAGATGTGTTGGAAGCAAGTTGACATTACAGTGCAGTATTGTGGCTAGACTATATGGATGAACCATGTCTGTTTTGATCTGGTAGTATTTGGAAGACTGGGACAGCCAGTCTAAGCAAACTCATAATAAACAGGAAAGATTATACACTCTGATATTAGGCAGACCAGATCCCCCTTCACTCCTTGGGAGATAGAGTTTTTGTAGCGCTATGAGAGGGAGGTGCCCCGTCAAAAGAAATTTGGGAATTGCTTTATTTAATTTTGTTACGTCTCCATGACGGAGTAGGAGTGGGATAGTCTGAAGAGGAAATAGGAGTTTTGGGAAGCTGACCATTTTAAATAGGTGTGATCTCCCAAGAAGCGATAGTGGCAGATCTTTCCACATCTCCATCTCTCTCATGATCCTGTCTATTGCTGGTGTATAGTTGAGTGTATATAGCGATGAGGGGAGCTTCCCTATCTTTATGCCCAAGTAAGTAATGTGATGTTTGGCTAGAGTGAATACTGTGGTTAGTGTCCAAGGGGGAGGTCTAGTGTGGTATACTGGAAGTATTTCGCTTTTGGAGAAGTTTATACGAAGGCCAGAACATTTTCTGAAGTCCGAGAAGATATCACAAATGTGGGGTATGTCTAGGATTGGATTAGAGGTGAAGACCAGAATATCATCCTCAAATAATGCGATACGTAGGTCTTGTTGGCCTATCTTAATTCCATGGAGATGTGATTTGAAAAGTAGAAAACATGCAAGTGGTTCTAAGGCTAGGTTGAATAAGAGGGGGGATAGAGGGCATCCCTGTCTCATCCCCTTATATAAGGGAATAGGGTTGGATATGTGACCTGCTGCTATAACTTGTGCCATGGGTTTGGAGTACATAGATTGGATCAAATGCACGAAGGGGCCGGAGAAGCCGAATTTCTGAATAACCAAGTTGACATTATGGAAAGCCTTCTCGGCATCAAGGGATATTATCGTTAAATCTTGAAGTGGGTTGTTTTGGGCATGATTCAGGACAGCTAGAACTTTGCGAATATTGGATGCCGCCGACCTCCCCTATATGAATCCTGCTTGTGATGAATGAATAAGAGAAGGTAGGATGGTAGCTAATCTATTTGCAATTATCTTTGATAATATCTTGTCATCTAGGTTAAAAAATTAGATTGGACGATAAGAGCCCGGTTCCGTGGGGTCTTTGCCTTTTTTTGCTATCAGTTTTATGTGCGCTTGGAAGCCCGACGGGATATAGTCACCTCCTTCCTGACTGGTCTGGAATATTGATTGTAGGGTCGAGGTGAGTATTTTGCCCATTAGTTTGTAAAATTCAGCCGTGTAACCATCGGGGCCAGGAGCTTTGCCATTGGCTAGTGGGTTTATCTCCGAGTTGATGTTCATAGCTGAAATCGGGATGTTGAGATTGTTTAGTGCAGATGGGTCTACTTGTGGGAGGGTAAGATGCTCCAAGAATGTGTTGGCACATGTGATGTCTATTGGGTCTGGGCCGTATAATTGATAATAAAGGGTTTTCTACATAAATCGGACAAGGAGTTTAACTGATTTGTTGCCAAATTTGTGATATTTAAGGTCCAAGTAGAATTGGTACATGGTTTCCTGTGCCGTCGCCCACATATCAAATTGATTTTTTGCTTCTAGCCAAATTTTCCTGTTTTCATGAGAGTTGGATTCTGACAGAATTCTTTGAGCTTGTCTCAAGTGTTGTGCTTGGGTACTTTGACAGCTGGTGAGGCCAAACTGTGGTCATTTAAGTATTTACTGTACATATTCTTACCAAGCAGTAGTAGAGTTGTATAACAAGTTGTTTGTTGACCTGTTTGGCTGCAAGCACCATGGATAGATTCATCTTGAAAGTTCACAACAGATACACTAAATTTAAATCCCTGCTCCCCTTGTTTGTACAATCTCTAGAGTTACAAAAGTTTAATTCAAACTAAATACAATAGAAGGTGCCTAGCTCTAAAGAGATTTTGTGAAAATAAAATTCTGTAGCATAAAAAAATGCCCCTTTAAGTGTATAATACACCTATATGGCAATACTGAAATAAAAGTATGGCGCTTTCCTCAACCAGCTTAACAAAAAAAAACAATATTTAAACAAATGTCCAAAAGTTCACAATAGTGTGTCAACAAAGCCGATGTTGGTCATTCATGCACTTGTAGTTCTTCCTCTCTTCCCGTCCTTATGTCTCTATAGCCTTGTGCCACCATGTGTGTGAAAAGTGCACACTCACCGAATGGGGATGACCTCTTGTCTCAAGAAGGTCATTAAGCTCTTTATCCTGATTAGAGGTGTCATTCTTTTGCATGGTTTTTCGTAGACCCCAATGGATTCTGGCCCCTCACTGTTGTATATGATTTTCACTCACGCACCAATTCAGCAACACAAGCCCAAAATATTACATCATAGTGAAGTAATTATTGGTTTAAATTGCTCACCACATTTATTTTAACAATTGCCTCTTCGATTCCTCAAGCCGGCGTATGTTCCAAAAGCCCAAAGTCTGAGCCCGGAAGCTACGTCACTCTTGTACCAGAAGTGACAGCAAAGGTACACCTTACTGAGTTTCATGGATAGGGCGTCTTTAGGAGGAGCTACAAACAAGAGATACCTGTGCTCAAATCCCAACAGCTAGTACATGCATTTATCCATCAGGTGCTAAAGGGGTGTAACCACATATTAACACTAGAAATTCTGAAGGACCCTCTGCACACTGGTATATACCCTTTCAAGCAGACTATGCAATAAATAGGGATATTTAGTTCACATATATTGCAATACATTCTTACGCTAGCTAACTGCATCAAAGTAATCCCTCTACGGCCAGTCCTAATCTGCTCTGCCTATGCAAATGCTACTGTGGACACAATGCTAACATAGGGGAAAAGACACAATGGGGAGAGCTACAAGGTTCAGGTCTAGATACTGACCCAACAATACAATAAACAAGAGATACCTGTGCTCAAATTTAGGAGGAGCTAAACACACCACTCACACACATAAGTAAGCGAATATTTGTTATGAAGCTCTATTACTGCCTGTTAAAGAAAGTAAATAACTTCATGTCCATAGGCTAGGTACAAATGCATTTTAACCACTTCAGAAGGTTTTACCCCCTTCATGACCAGGCTATTTATTACTGCGCTACTTTACCTGGCAATTGCTCAGTCATACATTTTTCACAAAAATAGAACTTTCTTTTGGTTGTATGTGATCACCACTGGGTTTTGTATTTTTTGCTATAGCATATCCAATTAAATCTAATTTCTTCATAACTTTAGGTCAACATGTATTGTTACATATCGTTGATAACAAAATCCTAATGTATATTATTTGTGTGAAAGTTATCTAGTATCTATAAACTATAGTATATATGATGGCCTATCATTTATTGAGGCTCTAAAATGCCAGGACAGGACAAATACCCCCCAAATCATTCCTTTTTGAATGTAGATAGTCTGACAAAAACTCACCATGGCTCTTACTAAATATATATATATATATATATATATACATATACATATATACACACACACACACACACACACACATATACACATACATATATACAGTATATGTATATATATACACACATACATATATACACCAGTGCAGTACAGTGTCATCATATGGCTGGTGTGGCGATGATCAGGGATACTAACTGGTGACAGTATGTTAAAAAAAAATTGTATTCAATTGTTAAAAAAAACATGTAATTTTTAAAAAAAATTTCATTTTTTAAAATATTTTTTTTCACATCCTGTCAGAGTAGTTCAGTGTCACTATAGTGACACTGTACTCCTCTGGGGAGTGATCAGGGATTTTCATTTATTGCTTTTACAATGCTGCTGTAACAGCAATGTTTTCAACTGCCATGAATGGGTTACATTCATAACAGATTTGCTTAGTACTGTGATCACATGGTACATACAGGGTGCTGTGATTAGCTCAGGAAGCATGTGATAGCTGTGGGCCAGTCACAGCGTAACAATACTAAGTACAACTGTTATTTATTAAACTAATTTATAACAGTTGTTTTCACATTGTGATCATGTGATTGCATATCAATCAAGTGACACCCTGGCCCCTCATAGCAGCCGGTTACCAGGATTCACAATCCACTGTATCTGGTGGACACGGCAGCCAACCCCAAGGGGCACACCAGTGTGCATGTACCAAGCGACATACAGGTACGTCGCTTAGCTTACTTGCGCCGCCCGCCCACAGTACATGTACTGTGGGTGGTCCGGAAGTGGTTAGGGAGGTCAGTTTTAGAACGCCAGGGTACGCCTTCCCCCAACTGAGGTTGCTTGCTGTCTGGGAACTTATTTAAATTAAGTGGACCTGAACTTTATGAATGTACTATATTAGTCAAATTGGGAAGGTCACATTATGTGACCAGATGAGTAAGGCCATGTTTACAGAGGTGGTAAAAACAGGTGGTTCAGGGTTGGTAGGGACTGCCACAAGTATGAACCTAGCCCGATAGCATACATAGGGTAATTATATTACAAATGATTGGTGGTATTGTGTTAATGTACACTGCTGCACTTTGTACTGCTTTATGAAATAAGACCAGTATTAATTTTGAAAACAGGAGGAGCAAACCCCTAGTGTATTATTCAAGGTTTATTAATCAGTAAAAAGGATGAAAATATACTCACAAACATAGCATGTATGTAAAGCTTAGTAGGAAGGTAGAGATGGCCATAACAATGGCGGGGTGTCCGACTGTCAGTATGGTCGGCTCACTGACGCGTTTCAGGGACGAGTCCCTTTCCTCAGAGCTAGTGACCAGCCTGGATGTGGGTCATGCTATAAATAGCTATGGCTGAAGACTTATAGAACTAAGCTCCTCCCCTTGAGCTCATTAAAGGGGAAGGGGAAGAAGGGGGCCAAAATCAACCATAGATACAAAAAGTACTGGTAATTACAATATAAACAGAATGAAACAAAAAACCTCATGCTTGTGGCATTACTACAACCAATACAACCGGCTCTCCTGGAGCGCTGGAGAGTACATCTAGTATTCATTTTGGTATACAGTGGAATTAAATGAGCAAAGAGTTCAGTGAAGAATAGAATATTCAAAGCAACTAATCACAGTCCATTTTATATTGATTTGACTTCAGTAAAATGATTTCAGATTGGATGCTACCTGTTAGTTAACATCACACTCATGCACTTTGCTTCTAGCACTGGTTTTAAATTAAGTAAAATATATTTTACAAGATGGTTTAAAATTGCACTTTGCCAGTTAGTTGCACAGAGTTCCCTGACAGGAATATTGAGAGGCTTCAGGGACCACAGCATGCACGTTTCTGGTCTAGGCTCTGTGGAGTTCAGATAAATGTGATGTTATCCTTCTTAATAAAAGCAGGTCTCCACTCTGCTCTGAGGTAAGCTGAAGAAAAAGGTTTAAAAAAAAAAAAAAAGTTTCATTGGTTCTATTCACTAGTTCTACATTAGGCAAAGTTTGCTATATAAACTCATAATAATTATATTTATGCAGCAATTTATTTGTAATCATACTAGTACTTACATTTTCTTATGCATTCTAATTTTTTCCAGACAGGCCAATCAAAACGAAACCCACAATACCCTTGTGTGATAACCCAGGCTAAATATCCAAAATTTTCTTGTTGTAATTATTAAGTCTTTCTTCTTATCTACAATGAAGGAATAAAACTGATACGAGCAAAATGGTTGGTTAAGACTGTTCATTTAGATAAGCAATGCCCAGCTATTTGCAACACGATATGACATTGCTTAGTAGAAAAGACATGACTTCATGAATGCAATCGATATCATATGAGTTTGAACATTTAACTAATAAGAAATAAACAGCAGTAAGATTAAAAATTTTATGCAATTGTAATTATTGTTTGCACACATATGAAAGATATGAGCAGAGGTCTGAGGACTGGGCCTGTGTTTGAGAGCCTCTAGAGCTGCGCATGTACTCTTGCATAATACATTAGGGCTTATGAACACACACATTTGTATGCGCCTGCCATATACAGTATGTCAATATAAATACAAAAGCTTGAAGCAAATCAGAGAGAACTAAGATGCAGTTCAGAAGCATCTGAAAATGATCTCATATGCAAGCCAGTTACACCTTTGTACAAAATACAATATACAGTATATAGACAATAGTTGCTACTAGCAATCAGCCAAACAAACCTTCATAGAGGTTTATATTAGACTGTATAAAAAGTTCAGATGATGAATTGAAGTCTATGGGAACAAAAATCTGTCAAATTAATTTTCTCTATTTTTAAGGCTACAAAGGACATTTCCAAAAACAAAAAAATTTGAAAAAAATACTGTTATGCAGGGAGCGGTGAATTTAATAATGTTGAAAGTACAACATTAAAAATGCACTTCTTTTAAAAAAATCTATTTGGAATTTTATATATATAGAATATATATGATATATATAATATATATGATAATATATATAATAATAATATATATGATATATATACAGTCATGGCCGAAATTGTTGGCACCCTTGATATTTTTCCTGAAAATCAAGTATTTCACACAAAAAAGGTATTGCATTAACACATGTTTTGCTATACACATGTTTATTCCCTTTGTATGTATTGGAACAAATATAAAACAGAGGCAGAAAAGCAAATATGACATAATGTCACACAAAACCCCAAAAATGGGCTGGACAAAAGTATTGGCACCCTTAACTTAATATTTGGTTGCACACCCTTTGGAAAACATAACTGAAATCAGTCGCTTCCTATAACCATCAATAAGCTTCTGACACCTCTCACCCGGAATTTTTGGACCACTCTTCCTTTGCAAACAGCTCCAGGTCTCTCTTATTGGAAGGACACCTTTTCCCAACAGCAATTTTAAGATCTCTCCACAGGTGTTCAATGGGATTTAGATCTGGGCTCATTGCTGGCCACTTCAGAACTCTCCAGCGCTTCTTTGCCATCCATTTCTGAGTGCTTTTTGACGTATGTTTGGGGTCATTGTCCTGCTGGAAGACCCAGGATCTTGGACGCAAACCCAGCTTTCTGACACTGGGCCCTACAGTGCGACCCAAAATCCTTTGGTAATCCTCAGATTTCATGATGCCTTGCACACAGTCAAGGCACCCAGTGCCAGAGGCAGCAAAACAACCCCAAAACATCATTGAACCTCCACCATATTTTACCGTAGGTACTGTGTTTTGTTCTTTGTAGGCCTCATTCCGTTTTCGGTAAACAGTAGAATGATGTGCTTTACCGAAAAGCTCTATCTTGGTCTCATCTGTCCACAAGACGTTTTCCCAGAAGGCTTTTGGCTTACTCAAGTACATTTTGGCAAACTGTAGTCTTGCTTTTTTATGTCTCTGTGTCAGCAGTGGGGTCCTCCTGGGTCTCCTGCCATAGCGTTTCATTTCATTTAAATGTCGACGGATAGTTCGCGCTGACACTGATGCTCCCTGAGCCTGCAGGACAGCTTGAATGTCTTTGGAACATGTTTGGGGCTGCTTATCCACCATCCGGACTATTCTGCGTTGCAATCTTTCATCAATTTTCCTCATCCGTCCACGACCAGGGAGATTAGCTACAGTGCCATGGGTTGCAAACTTCTTGATAATGTTGCGCACTGTGGACAAAGGCAAATCTAGTTCTCTGGAGATGGACTTGTAACCTTGAGATTGTTGATATTTTGCCACAATTTTGGTTCTCAGGTCCTCAGACAGTTCTCGTCTCCTCTTTCTGTTGTCCATGCTTAGTGTGGCACAGACAGACACACAATGCAAAGGTTAAGTGAACGTCTCTCCTTTTTATCTGCTTTCAGGTGTGATTTCTATATTGCCCACACCTGTTACTTGCCCCAGGTGAGTTTACAGGAGCATCACATGCTTGTAACATTCTTATTTATCCGCAGTTGTGAAAGGGTGCCAATACTTTTGTCCAGCCCATTTTTGGAGGTTTGTGTGACATTATGTCGAATTTGCTTTCTTTCCTCCCTTTTTTTGTTTTGTCCCAATACACACAAAGGGAATAAACATGTGTATAGCAAAACATGTGTTAATGCAATACGTTTCGTGAGAAATACATGATTTCCTGGAGAAATATCAAGGGTGCCAACAATTTCGGCCATGACTGTATATATATATGTATATATATATATATATATATCTAATCTGGAACTCCCTGCCCCAACCCATCAGATTATCACCTACTCTCCTCTCCTTTAGGCGCACCCTGAAAACCCATCTCTTCAGGGAAGCCTACCCCACCCCCTGCTAACTTGCCGGCCTCCTCCACTCTTCCTACCACTCCATCCCCCACAGCTATCTCCTCCTGTGCCACCATCCCCTCCCTCCTAGATTGTAAGCTCGAAAGAGCAGGGCCCTCGATCCCTTCATGTTTTGCATTGTATTGGTATTGTTCTGTCACATGTTCTGTCCCCCTTTGTAATGTACAGTGCTGAGTGAACTATTGGCGCTTTATAAATACTGTATAATAATAATAATAATATTTAAGGTTTTTTCTAAACGTGCCTGTGAAATGGCACATTTCTACCATGTAAACAAAGTAATATAGCAAAAGTGACACTACAAAGGACAAAAAAATTGCTGTTTAAAATATTGGTAATTCACATTTCCCCGCAAGCTTCCTTTTTGTTCTCCAGCATTTTTGGTATACATGTAAAAAAAAAACTGTTTTGATCTGGTAAGGATTTTAATGGGCAGCCATGTGAGAAAAAAATAGTAATACACTATTATTTATGATGTTTTGCTTCTAATGGGTAAATGTTCAATTGTGCGCCCCAACACCCAAGGGCAGTCCAAACCTGTATTTGGGCCAAACCTTAAGCTCATCCCTAGTTGTCACCCATTTTTGATTTTCCCATTGGTCTACGGAAATTTTAACTTTTTAGTTAGAGTGGGAAAGTGGGAACTTCTGTCATATTACTTCTCTGTCTTCCATAGTGGACTCTAGTAACAACTGTCTAAAAGAGAACTTGCCCCCACAGACTGGTCATTCTTTAACTTCACAAGAAAGATGTAGCTGTAGCCATGGCTCCATGGTCTATAGCACATGGCGTTATCAGTTTCATAGGTGGGATCGGAGGTCCTTATTGGGAAGTATAATTTATAAAAGGTTTGATGGCCAAATTTCTTTGGATAACATTTACACACCCATTGGAAAGAACACTCCCTGACATTCAGCAACATCTTTTCTTCAATAGAAGTTTTCCCTGTAGCATTCACCCTATGTAACTGGTTCCCGCCCGGCCTATGGCCGAATGGCGGCCGGCAAAAACTCTTGTCCCTCTGGGTGGACTCCATATGGCATCCTTTCAGGCATGCGCAGTTTGCATGCCAGCAGAGCCGCGTAGCGGCGCGATCTGTCACTGGCCATGTACCTCGGACATGGCCGATGACAGATCTGTGTACCAGCCCGTTGCCAGTACCATGTGACCTGCTGTAAACAATTACAGCAGGTCACATGATAGTTGTATACAATGGATGGCTTCCTGTCATGCCATCCATTGTATACAAGTGTTGCTAGCTGTGAATGGTCACAGCGATCACATGCACAAAAAAAAATCCTTAATGAATCGATTTCATTTAGATAAACGCTTGCTTATAGCAAAGTGATTCTTTGCTATAAGCAAATTGTGTGGAAAAAAAAAAAATATATGTATATATATATATATATATAACTTCCCCAAAGTAGTACAATGTTACTATGGTAACATTATACTACTTTGGTCATAGTGAAATTTGAAAAAAATCTTTAATAAAAAAGAGAAAAAAATTTAATAAAAAATAATAAATTTAAAAAAAAACAATTTTTTTTTCGTACTGTCACCAGTCAGTGTCCCTGATCACCGCCATGCCAGTTATATGATGACACTGTACTGCACTGGTGACAGTATGTAAAAATAAAATTAGTGAAAATCATTTTTTTTATTTCTTCATTTCCGAAAAATTAAGACAAAAAAATTACAGCTTCAAAAAACTCGCCATGCCAGTTATGAAACACGTTGGGCTGTCTACTTTGCAAAAAGGGGTCATTTGGGGGATATCTGTACTGTTCTGACATTCTTGGACCTCAAGAAATTAGATTGGCTGTCAGAACTTCAGGATTGATCAATATTCAGATATATACAATAGTTTGTGAACTCTATAACTTTCCTACAGACTAAATAATAAATACTAATTTGAGTTATTTGCACCAAAGAAATGTAGCAGAATACATTTTTGGCCTAAATGTATGAAGAATTATTTATTTTCAAACTTTATAACAGAAACAAGTTTGGGTACAGTGTTGTATGACCGCGCAATTGTCATTCAAAGTGTGAGAGCGCTGAAACCTGAAATTTGGCCTGGGCAGGAAGGGAGTAAAAGTGCCCTGTATGGAAGTGGTTAAACAAGGGTAAATGTTACCATCCTTGCACATTCATTTGACATTCCCTCAGCCTACTTGTAAATAAAGTATACCTAGCTGAGTTATGAAATCATAGCATTTTCTTAAAGTGGTTTTAAAGGCTCAAAGTTTTTTACCTTCATGCATTCTATGCATGAAGGTAAAAAACCTTCTCTGTGCAGCATCCCCCCTAATACTCACTGAAGCCCCCTCTCAATCCAGTGATGTTCACTGGAGTCTTGGCTATCCTGGGACTCCCTCTCCTCATTGGAAGAAACACAAGCCAGATTTGGCTCCCACTGCTGTCAATCAACACCAGTGAGCCAATGAAAAGAGAGGGGGTGGGGCGGGGCGGGGCGAAGCCATGGCTCCATGTGTGAATGGACAAAAGGAGCAGCAAATGCCCCCATTAGCAAGCTGCTTGCTGTGGGGGCACCTGACAACAAGGAGGGGCCAGGAGCTCTGAAGGGGGGGGGGGCAAGAAGATGAGGATCCTGGCTGCTCTATGCAAAACCACTGCCCAGAGCAGGTAAATATAGACATGTGTGTTATTAAATAAACTAAAAAGAACAAACAAGCCTTTAAAATCACTATAAAATGTGGACTGATCCAGTTCTTTGACCAACTCTATTTTTTTAATGTGAACCAAAAAATTAGAAAAACAGCTTTCTTGCTCTTTCCAGAGGTAATCAGCCTGGTATATCAGCAGCTTTGCAGCCCTCCTACTATGTTAATAACAAATGATATATTATATCCCCACGCTATGGTAAGTGAATGTTAATGCCAATACTAAAAGTGCAATACAAATAACAAAAATTGCTATAATAAATAAACACCAATACCAATAATAAATATGAAAAAAAATCAGTAAAGTGCAACGTAAATACAAAGAAAACCTGGAGCTGCTGCTGTTTGTGAAGAATAAAATCTTCTAATATTGTAATACTTATGATTAACAGCTCTGCTCTTATGTGTATCCTATTTATTAACACAATTTATATTATATTCTGATCACATGCTCAGTAATCCAAAAAAAAAAAAAGTGAAATAAGTGCAGTCCATAATTGAAGTGCAGTGGTGCAGGAACAGTGCTGTGCTTCCCTCCTTTGTTCCCCCACTCACCAGCTTGTGTTGATTCTTAGACAATAAGAGTCAAAATGTGCTTGAATAAAACAACTTTAGATGTAGGTTTCTCTCTTTATCACTCCTCCAATTCACAGCAGGATTCACAGATATGTGTTCATCATATGCAAAGAGGATTACAAAAAATATGCAAGCTTTGCATATGATGATCACATCTTTGAATCCTGCTGTGAATTGGAGGAATGAAAAAATGCCAATCAGCACTGGAGTGTTAAAACATTGTTTCCTCTCCCATCATACATGTAGGTATAAAATATAAACAATTAAAAAGATTAGTCTTAAAAAAAAAAATTAATTTGTTCCATTTTAACAATTATTTATCATCCAGGTTCCAATGACAGCTAAGTGTCCCAAATGTTCATGAAAACGGGTCCAACCACATACTTGCATGTGGCACACTAGCCTCACTTGTTAGCACCCCCTCCTCCACGCCGAAAGTACAGAAGAGCCCAGTACCAGTCACAATTACAATACTGATGCTTTGGAAGAAGGTCCTTGGAGGTACGCCTCTCAAAGCACATCCCCATTACTGAAGGGCCTAATATTAACATATTTTGACGTTGACTGTCTCATTGCTATGGAGATAGTGGTTGGTTCTGGGGAGAAACAGTTTTTTATAGATTTTAAAAAAAAAAATGACAGGTAGCCTTTCTAGAGCAAAAATTGCAAAAGCACTATGGGGAGTTCATGTCCTCCAATTCCCTTCAAGCTTAAAAGCCATTTGACCAGTTATAGTATTTGTGACTGCTGCTTAAGTCACATGGTGCACATACATGCCATTTTAAATACATTTGTAGGATGAGTGTTACGGTGGCATGCCAGGTGAATGCTGCAAAATGTCTTGTGGACAAATGGCAGTGAAACCTTAATAAAAAAAAATCCTATTAGTGGAAGTAGGAATGTAGGTACTGCAGAAAACAGATTTCATTTTGCTATGAAATGGCCAGAACACCAGAACTAATCTCATCCCTTTACTACACCATTCCTCTACTCTGATGATATATTCTTGGCATAGCTTTATATGAGTATATCATGGGGAAGATTCAAACATGACAGTGATAAACACACCAGGGTTGATTTACTAAAGGTAAATATACTGTGCACAGCAAGCGCACCTACAAGTGCACTGCACCACAACTGCAGTTGCTCTAGGTCTGAGGGGAAGCTCAGAAATGAAGGGAAGCTGCTGATTTCTTTCACGTGCAAGCAAAAATGCTTGGGTTTTTTTCCTTTTATGCTCCCCTCAGATCTAGAGCAACTGCATGTTCAATGCACTGGAGTGCAGTTGCAGTGCACAGCCTATTTGCCTTTAGTAAATCAACCCCATTGCGTTCTTGGAGCCAAAGGAAAATATTCCTTTTGAAAGAGATACGCATCGTTGCACAGGAAGTAGGAGAAACAATAAAGTAAATATGCTGGATCTGCCACTAGGCTATTTAGACCTTCAGACATACAGTAGGTGCAACAACCACATGATTAAGATGTCAGTTCCTATCTCTCTTTTCCAATAAAACAAATAGGGCTCAGCCATGTGTCCAGAAACAAAGTATCTGTGTACAGATACTGCTCAGAGGTACAGCAAAAACAAGAGTTTCCAGACAAAGTAGAAGTTTGCTGAGACATCAGGTCAAGCAGGATAGTCATCAGAAGAATTTTCGACTTTGTAAAATTGATGCGGAAATTGGATAGGCAACCAAATTACCATAATTCAGATATCAGTATGGGTAAAGTGGTAGTTGGTTAAGATACATTGAAAAGGACATCATCTGCATATGCAGACAACTTGTGCTCCCTAGAGCTCACTGGGATACCACTAACATTGATATTTAGTCTAATCTTCCTCAAGAGAGATTCCAAAACTAACGCAAACAATATGGGGGATAATGGACACCCTTATCTGGTGGCATTACGAACGATAAACGGTAGAGAGAATTTTCCTTTTGTAACATGCTACACCCATATTCAAAGTGTGACATGTTACAGATGCACTGGTCTTTGCTCCCCCTGATTCCCCATTTAGACAGCTAGCAGAGGATCTTCCCACACCTCTGGCTGTCACAATCTGAAAAAATAAAGTGGCCATGAGGGGCTCCACTCACCTGGCTGCATCATTCATTCCCAGCGTTTTGTGGCTGTCGGCTTGTAGTTCTGAATGAACTACCAGGCTGCTGTTGAGCTCTCTAGGTAGTTCATTGACCTCTCAGCGTGTAACTGCCTCCATGTATCGGAGGTGTCGAAAGACAGCTACGCAGACAGTCTGCAGGATCATGACACTGATCCCCTTAATATTTCCTCCAGATACAATCAGCCATCATGTGCCCATTGTAATATTTTGAGGGCCCGGTTTGTGTTATCATGGGCCTTTCTGCCCATGATAATGCCAGTTTGATCCGGGTGGACTGTAGAAGGAATGTGATCTTGGATTCCAGAGACCAAGAGCTTTGAGAAAATTCACACTGGTATTCAAGAGTTATATAGACCTATAGATCTGACAGAGTGTTGGGAGCTTTCCCCAGTCAGGTTATCACCACGATGTGCACTAACATTGCCTCTTTGGGAAAAGGGTTATACGAGGTGATAGAATTAAGATATCTACAAAATGGTTCTGCCAGAACATGGAATTTTTTTTTTAATAATATACATTAGGGAAGCCATCAGGCCTAGGGCTTTCCCCATTAGGAAGATCAGCAGCAATCAAGGCCAATTTGTGGGGAGTAATAGGGCAATCTATTTCTTTTAAAATAGGTGGTGGGGGGTGAGGGTACTCTGCCTCTTGTAAATCATCTTGTTTTTTTCTCCCTCCTCCTCTCTTCTTCCACAGGATAAGGAATGGTAGTAATCCCTGAGTATTTCTGAGTGATTTCAAAGGTATACACAATTGGTCCGTCCTAGACCACAAAACACTGGCACAGTCTTTTTTGTGCATAGAGATTACTAACCCTCTACCACATTTTTTACCATATTCAAAAAATTTACTGTATGTGCATAATACTGAAGCTTGTCTAAGCCTTGCTGTCCAAACAATCAGATAATTTGATCCGTAACTCCAAGAGTCGGTCTGTATCAGTCGGCAAGAGGGGGCATTTGTGGAGTTGTTTAAATTCTCTTATTTTCCCTGCAAGCTCTGTAATCTCCTTCAGTCCTTTTTGTAATATGGATCCATGAGCTAGAGGTTCCCCTCAGATCACAGCTATGTGCCCCTCCAACACCACTTGAACAGATACATTCCTGAGAGAATTAGGGTCAAAATAAGTTTTTTGTGAGGTTTCTATGGCTGTTAGTATTGTTTTATTATTTAATAGGTTTTTGTTTAAGTGCCAGGTCCAATCTTTGCGAGTTGCATTAGATAAGGTACCAGAGTATGGTCTGAAAGTGATTGGACCAATATCTGTGTTACTCACATCATGTTAAAAGAATTGGTCTACAAAAAGTAGTTCCAGTCTCGAGTATGTATCATGAGATATGGAGTAATAACTGTAATCTCTATTAACAGCATATCTAGATCGCCAACTACTACAAGATTCAGATTTTGTAGGAGCTTCTTGAAGTGTTTCAGCACTCTAAATCAAACAGAGCAATCTGTGCTCTATTAGCATCAACAGAGGGCATGTGAGACATCAGGGGCCCAAAAGATTCTTGATGTCTCATCAAAGTGAACCTATCATAACATCATATCACGTAGGGGCCTTTAGTTTTAGTGAAAAAATGTTTACATGCAAACACTTTGAATCCCTTGCCAAAGAAAATTATTTTTGCATCAAGGTGTTAAACACTGTCCCAGACTGACCATGCTGCTGTCCAAAAGTGCCCCCTGTGCTCCTTTATCTAGAGTGGGGGCATTCTAATACAAGATGTGTCCTACTAGCCAACTCACCAAGTGAAAACAGAGGGGGGGGAGCCTAAAAAAAAAAAAGAAAATTAATGCAGCCACCTCATCAATTGGTAAGCTGCAATACTGTATATTACATTATCGGTTTTGGGTTTAATACTGCTTTAATCACTTTTATTGAGCCAACTATACAGTATACTGTAAAAGAAAACTGGGGACCTATTTGAAACTTCTGTATTATTAATGACTGTCAATATCTTTCTGCTCTATCATGCCTCATTTACACACACAGTGCATGTTCTCTGCTGACGAGATTCTACACAAAGCAGATCCTTAACACCATAGATTTGAACGTAGATACATTGATGTATTACGGTTAAAGTCAAAATGCACAACTACATTTGTACTTGTTGTGAGTTATAAAAATTACCTTGTTTCCCAGAAATTTTGTTTATCAGAAATTGACTCTGTTTTAACATTCTTTATGACTAAATTGCACAAGTGAAACAATCCTCCCTGTACTGTTAATTTTTCACTGGTGGTAATATCTTACAGTTATTTTTGTCTACTCTGGCAACTCATCCACTCTATGCACCATTTGTCTTTTTTTGTATGGGGGGGGTTACACTTGGCATCTGTGCCCCATTGTTCTGCACTGCATATTCAACACTACCACATTCTGCACTACTGTACGTAAGTCATCTCATACTCTAACCACACCCCCTTAATCCACACCCAATATTTAGTGCACTTTAAGCCATACACACTTTTCGTATTTTCTTTTCCTTTGTGTCTAGGACCCAACTTAGGCCCGCTAATTTCATAAAACATCCCTGATATGGGTGCAACATGTTACAAAGGTGAGCTTATTCTTTAAAACAATGGATTTGTTATGGTAGGCACAGGAAAATTGTTATCAATAGTGTAGTAGTGCTTTGGATGTGTCTATACACACAGTACATCTCCCCAATACCTCTAAACGATAATAGAAAAAAAAGTTTCTGCATTTCAAAATAGTTGGAAAAAATGAATTGTATTTTTAGCCAATAATCTATTTAGAATGAGTAACTTTTAAAGCTTTAAAAAGGTGCCAATCAAAAAACCTTAGCTGGTTGGTTGAATACAGTATCAAATGGTGTGTTAGATTCATCCTATATTTTCTATTATTATTATATAGGATTTATATCACGCCAACACTTTGCTCAGCGATTTACAATATAAAGGGAGACAATACAGCAATGATACAGTTCAATACAAGAGGGTTAGGAAAGCCTTGCTCCTTAGAGCTTATAATCTAAGAGGGAGGGGCTGATGGTACAAAAAGATAACTGTGGGGGATGAACTGATAGGAGAAATAGAAGATTCAGTTTTTAGCTAGAGGCAGGATAGGCTTCCCTGAAGAGATAGGTTTTCAGAGATTGCCTAAAAGTGGAAAGAGTAGGCGATAGTCAGATAGATTGGGGTAGAGAGTTCCAGAGGATGGGGGAGCTCTGGAGAAGACCTGGAGATGAGCATGGGAGGAGACATGGGAGCTAGAGAGCAGGAGGTCATGGGAGGAGAGGATGGTTTTGGTCATATTTGGAGACGAGATTGGTGATGTAATTTGGGGCAGAGTTATAAATGGCTTTATAAGTCATTGTTAATGTTTTGAATTTTATTCATTGGGCAATGGGAAGCCAGTGGAGGGATTGACAGAGAAGAATGGCAGATATGGAATGGTTGGTAAGGTGGATGAGTCTAGCAGCAGCATTCATGATAGACTAAAGAGGATAGCCTGTGATTAGGTAGGCCAATGAAGAGGAAGTTGCAATAGTCATGGCGAGAGATAACAAGGGAATGAATAAGTTGCTTAGTGGTTTCAGTGGTTAAAAACGGGCATATCTTGGAGATGTTGCGGAGGTGAAGGCTACAAGATTTGGACAGTGATTGGATTTGGGGTTGAAAAGACAGATGGGAGTCTAGGATTACACCTAGAACCCTTGCATGGGGGGAGGGACTGATGGTTGTATTATTAATCTTGATTGAGAAGTCAGAGGAAGGAGCACGGGATGGAGAGAATAATATGAGCTCAGTTTTAGAAAGATTTAGTTTGAGGAAGTGGAGTGACATCCATGCTGATATGTCACTTAGTAGGTTAGTAATGCGAAAAGAGACTGAAGGGGTGAGGTGAGGAGTAGAAAGATAGATTTGTGTGTCATCAGCATAGAGATGGTACTTAAAGCCATGGGAGTTAATCAAGTGACCAAGGGAGGAGGTGTAGATGGAGAAGAGAAGGGGTCCAGGGACGGAACCTTGAGGAACCACTACAGAAAGAGGAAGTGGAGAGGATGGTCAACAGTATCAAAAGCCACAGAGAAGACAAGTAGTAAGAGTATGGAGTAGTGGCCATTGGTTTTAGCAGTTCATAAATCATTAGTGAGTTTTAGTAGGGCAGTTTCAGTGGAGTGTAGTGAGGCAAAGCCAAACTGTAAAGGGTCAAGAAGGTTGTGGTTAGTGAGGTAGGAGCACAAGTGATCGTAAACTAAGCGTTCTAAGAGTTTATAGGTAAACTGGAGCAGGAAGAGGGGTCTTAAGTTGTTCAGGTTGGTGGGATCCAGTGAGGGCTTTTTAAGTATGGGAGTGGTCTGTGTATGCTTTAGAGGGGAGGGGAAGGCACCAGTAGAGCGGTAGAGATTGAAGATGTGAGTGAGGGAGCAAAGGATAGAAGAAGAAGATAGAAGGGTGACCGTAGTAGTTGTGAGGGGACAGGACCCAGTGAGCAGGTGGTGAGATAAGCTTCTGAGAAAATTTTAGTGACCTCTTCAGTAGTAGCAAGGTCAAAACAAGAAAGCGTTGAGGGAGGTTTAGTATAATGTATGCTAAGTGGGATAGATGTCTATGTAGTGGAGATACTCCTACAAATTGCATCAATGTTGTTTTTGAAATGATTGGCAATCTCGTAAGCAGTGAGTGAGTTACAGGGTGGAGGTATAGAAAGTAGAAAGTTAAAACTAGAGAAAAGACAACAGCAAGGACTGGATGAAAAGGTATTAATAAGAGTAACAAAGTAGGCTTGTTTGGCAGCATGGAGGGAAGAATTTTATTTAAAAAAGCATATATATATATATATATATATATATAGTGGATGCTTGCTGGAATTTGGTTTTAAGCCACAATCGCAACAGTGCACAACTATGTCTCTTAAGATTTCTGGGGTCGTCAGTCTGCCAAGGTTGTAATGGTCGTGTAGTTAGAGGAGCAAGTGAGTCTGGTGTGGATGAAAGTGAACTGTTGTAGACAGAAGTGGTCAGGTCATGGCAGTACAGGGGAGAGATTCTGTCAAAGAGGTGGTCAGTAGAAGAGTGGAAAAGAGACGGGTTAAAGTTTTCTGCGGGTGATTGATTGCTTCTTGGAGGGATAGGTGTTTGTGAAGATGAGGACTCTGTGAAGGTGATAAGATTGTGATCAGAGTAGGGAGTGCAAAGATGTGAGAAAACAAAGTCTAATGTATTCCCATCAGAGTGAGTGTTGGACTGCCCACATGGAAGAAAAATATATTTGAAATATATTTTAAAAATATTCTTCCCAAATACCAAATATATTGACATATATTTGAAATACTACAATTTTGGCTGTATATATTTTTTAAATATATTCTTCAGATTTTTTTAACATATAAAAAAAGTAATTTTAACATATATTTATACATATATTTGTAAATGCATTCCAAAAATGTAGATCAAATGTATTTTTAAAGACATACAGTATATTTGAAAAGGTTTTTTTTATATTTTTCATATATTTTGTAATAAAAATGCATTTCATCATACAGTATATATATATATATATATATATATATATTGAAATATATTTTGAAATATATTGAATATGGACAAAATTGTAGTATTTCAAATATATGTCAATATATTTGGGAAGAATATTTTTTAAATATATTTTTCTGCTATGTGGGTGTGTCCATTGTGTTAAGGCAAAAGATGAGGTTAGGTTGAAGAGTTGGGATGTAGCTGGGTTTTTCACATTAATGTGGATGTTAAAATCTCCAAGAATTATAGTGGGTATTTCAGAGGAGAGAAAGTAGGGTAGCCAGGCAGAGAAGTCATCAAGAAAGCGCCACACCAGTCCAGGAGGCCGATAGATCACTGCAATCCTCAGAGAAAACAACTGAGTGCAGTGAGTCTTGAAGGAAGAGAAGAATAGAGAGGAAGGGGTAGGGAGGACTTGAAAGGTACTCAGTAGTGATAGAAGCAAAGCAACTCCACCTCCTTTCCAACCACTGGGTCTGGGTGAGCAAGTCCAGTGGAGGACTCCATAGGAAAGTGCTGCGGGAGAAGCAGAATCTGATGCTTGAAGCCAGGTTTTTGTAATTGCTAGTAGGTTAAGGGAATGGGAGACAAAAAGGTCATAGACAGAAGTGAGTTTATTACAGACAGAGCGGGCATTCCAGAGTGCACATGAAAAAGGGAAGGTGGTTTTTAGGAGCATGGGGATTGAGATTAAATTGAGTGGATTTCAGCTGTTCCTGGAGGAAGGAGGGTGCCTGGTGTAGGGGTGAAATACTGGAAGACCAGGGTTCAGGAGATATCCTCAGAGGTTAGGAGAAGGAGGGTGAGGAAAGTAAGATGGGAGCAGAATATATATGAGTGCACATGCCTTCCAGTCCTGGTGTTTGGGTGAGCAGGTGAGTTAAGTATCAGCAGGAGGAGATGGAAGCAGTAGTAGGGAGATGGTAGAAGTGAGGGTGATCTGTATAAGCTTGGGGTGGAGCAGAGGTGTAAAGAAATGAGATTTTGAAAACAGACGATAGTAATAGGAAAAGGCGGAGTAGAGGGGGCATATTAAAATGTTAGATGGAGTGGGAATCAGACTTGTAGGAGATGTTTCCCAGGATGTTTTGCTTTCAGTCCATCCAGAGTGCAGTAGAGTTCTCTGTTGTATCTTCTTGCTGCTTTAGGAGTCCTGGTTTAGTTAAACTGCTGTGTTCAACTGCTGTCTCACACTCCAGCAGAAAATGCACCCACACAGGACAGTGCCCAATCTGTGACTATGACCCCCTGTCTATGACCTCCCCCATAAGCTGGTCTAGATTTATAGTGAGATGATCAAATGAACAATCCTTCTCCATCCCAATTAGAAACTGATAAGGAACACATGAATTGGGGGGGGAGATTGGTCAAAGCCAGACCAGCCACAGGCCAAAGTCATAAAAGAGGATTGATTCTGTGATCATAGAGGCAAAAAGGAGGTGTGAATCAATCACCACAGACAAAAGATATAGACCAATTATCCTGAGTTTTTCAGAAATTCAGTGTGTAGAAATGAGACAGCTTAACAACTTGGGGCGGGCACCTCAAGGCCCTTTATGGGTTTCAGAAGCTGGGAAGCGGGGCGGGGTTTAGGGTCATGTGATTGCCGTGACACGCAGTCACGGCAGTTACATGATCGGGAAAGGTCCCTATCGAAAGAGATCGGGACCTTTCCATGAGTACCAGACATGTGTGCTGGGAGCGCGCAGGGCGCGTGCTCGCCGCACGGTTTTTTTTAATAAAACGCAAATGTGCGGCCGCTCGGCATCTAGGCCCAGATGCCAGGAGGCCGCACATTTGCTTTCGGCCAGCGCCAAGAGGTTAAGGTGGAGATAAGACAGCAGCATGTATCTGTAAAAAAGGAGAAAGGACATCAGGGGGCTGTATTCAACTGCTGTTTCGCACTCCGGCAGAAAATTTACTCACGCAGGACAATGCCCCATCTGTGACTGTACCCCTCTGTCTGAGGGTACTAAATTGTTTTATGGCACAACATTTTAGTTTGTTGCAGGGTAAATAATTTCTCTACTGATTGTATGATGATATTGTATGAAACAACTAGAAATTCCTCTAGAGTTGCTGCATCTTTGAATTGCTACCTTGTAGACTTTTCCTATGATAACTTAGAAAACCCTCAAGAAAAGCTTAAATTCATTGAGCAGGAAGGGAAGTATATACCACCCTGCATCCCTCATGATACCTACCTATGCAGCCTGAAAATGGTGATGGTAAGAATGATGATAATGAAAACACCGCAAGAAAGTTGAATACCAACATGCTGCTGATGCATATACAACTAAGACTTAAAACACCCTTTTCAATTTATTGGCTATTTAAACAGTGTTTTAAACACAACCCAAAAGAATTTAAAAATATAAATTTATATATTTTTGTGCAAACATGCTATAGTTATGTTAATTTATTTCATGATGCTTCATTTACTTTTTCATTAAATAATAAATAGGGTTAATGCTCTTGTGGCTCATCAATTGTCTTTGAACTTTAGTGTCTTACTCTGTTGACATTTACATTCATTCATTTTTTAATTTAGAAGTAAATGCTCTTTAACCCTACAAAAATTATCGGTTTGCGTGTGATTATGTGGATTATATAGATAGTGGCTGCATTTGAAAATCAAATTGAGCTCTATTTCAAGCTTTTGTTGGGTTATAATTTTGAGGTGAATTGAGGCAGATAAACAGATTGGCTGTTCAGGCAGATTTTTTCTTTAGGTCAGCTTTGAAGTAGATCTCTTGCATTTCATATTCCAATTCTTGAATACATCACAATACTTTCCTTTTTACCTTTTATTAAGGAAATTGAATGTGATATTTTTAAAAAGCAATCCTTGCGATTAGGTCAAACAGTGGTCTCTAGACCTGAGAGTAGCATTTTTGGAGCAGGATGTAAACAGTACGATGCACCACGATCAGCTCAGCTGTCACCCTACTGCACACCAATGTCTACATTCTAGTATATCCACTGGTGTGAACAGGCCCTTAAACTAAAGAGGTTGTACAGGCTCAAGGTTTTTATCATTCTGTGCATGATTTTAAAAAAACCTTCTGTGTGCAGCAGCCCATACAGCCCCCCATCCAAAAACAAAATCCTTACCAAAGCCCAATCTCTATCCAGCAATGTGCTCAAGAGCCTTGGCTCTCCTGGACCTCTCCTTCCTCATTGTCTGAGACAGCAGCAGAAAGCCATTGGCTCTCACTGTGGTCAATCACAGCCAGTGAATCAAAGAGGAGAGAGCCAGGGGCGGGACTGAGCCACACTCAGTGTGTGAATGGACACACAGAGCAGTGGCACGGGAGTGAGCCTGCTTGGGTTTAGCTTGCTATGGGGGCACGAGGTAGGAGGAAGGGGCCAGGAGCACCAGCAGGGAACCAGAGAAGAGGAGGATCGGGACTCCTCAGTGCAAAACCACTGCACGGAGCAAGAATAACATGTTTGTTATTTTTAAACCAAAAAAAAAAAAAATCTGATTTTACTATCACTTCAAACTTTGTTGGAAAAATAGATTACAGAATAAAATGGTCTCCCTGCACTACTTAACTCTCCAGCTGCTAACTCTGGAGGCTGTTTCTCTTCATCTCAGCAGTGTTCAGCAGCGTGGGTAGCAGGAGAGGTATTTTGTTTCTTCTTTGCAGGGAGACCATTTATTCTGTGATTTTGTGATAGAGTTGTTGGGGAAATAAAAAGGTTCCACATTGACTGCATTTGCTTTCAATCTTGTTTACATCTATTGGTCAAAACTAATACTCTAGAGGTGGCTGAGACAGTTAATGGCTTTTTTTAATATACTAGACACACATTACAGTGGCTTGAAAAAGTATTCATACCCCTTGAAATTTTCCACATTTTGTCATGCTACAACCAAAAACATAAATGTATTTTATTTGGATTTTATGTGATAGACCAACACAAAGTGGCACATAATTGAGAAGTGAAAGTAACATAATTTTTTACAAATTATTTGAAAAGTGTGGCATTCATTTGTATTCAATTCTCTTTACTCTGATACGCCTAACTAAAATCTAGTGGAAGTCACCTAATAGAGTCCACCTGTGTGTAATTTAAACTCCGTATAAATACAGCTGTTCTGTGAAGCCCTCAGAGGTTTTTAGAATAAATTAGTGAACAAACAGCATCATGAAGGCCAAGGAACACACCAGACAGCTCAGGGATAAAGTTGTGGATAAGTTTAAAGCAGCGTTAGGTTATAAAAAAATATCCCAAGCTTTGAACATCTCACGGAGCACTGTTCAATCCATCATCCGAAAATGGAAAAAGTATGGCACAACTGCAAACTTGCCAAGACATAGCCATCCACCTAAACTGACAGGACAGTCAAGGACAGCATTAATCAGAGAAGCAGCCAAGAGGATCATGGTAACTCTAGAGGAGCTGCAGAGATTCACATCTCCGGTGGGAGAATCTGTCCACAGGACTATTAGTTGTGCACTCCACAAATCTGGCTTTTATGGAACAGTGGCAAGAAGAAAGCCATAAGAAATCCCGTTTACAGTTTGCGAGAAGCCATGTGGGGACACAGTAAACATGTGGAAGAAGGTGCTCTGGTCAGATGAGACCAAAATTTAACTTTTTGGCCTAAAAGCAAAAAGCTATGTGTGGCAGAAAACTAACAAGTGCTGGCAGCATCATGTTGTGGGGATGCGGTTCTTCAGCAGGGACAGGGAAGCTGGTAAGAGACGATGGGAAGATAGATGGAGCCAAATACAGGGAAATCTTAGATGAATACCTGTTAGAGTCTGCAAAAGACTTGAAATTGGGGTGGAGGTTTGCCTTCCAGCAGGGCAACAACCCTAGCCAGAGCTACAATGGAATTGTCTAGCATCAAAGCATAATCATGTGCTAGAATGGCCCAATAAAAGTCCAGACCTAAAACCAATTGAGAATCTGTCGCAAGATTTGAAAATTGCTGTTTATAGATGCTCTCCATCTGACAGAGCTTGAGCAAGGAAGAATGGGCAAAAAAAAAATCATTCTCTAGATGTGCAAAGCTGGTAGAGACATACCCAAAAAAATTGCAGCTGTAATTGAAGTGAAAGGTGGTTCTACAAAGTATTGACTCAGGGGGGATGAAAACAAATGCATGCCACACTTTTCAGATATTTGTAAAAAATTTTGAAAGCCATTTATCATTTTCCTTCCACTTCACAATTATGTGCCACTTTGTATTGGTAAATTACATAAAATCCCAATAAAATACATTTACGTTTTTGGTTGTAACATGACAAAATGTGGAAAATTTCAAGGGGTATGCATACTTTAAGGCACTGTGTTTTATGTATTATGTAAAAAGAAAAAAAAAATCCTGTGTTAAATGAATGTGTATTCAACTGTCACTTTAACATTCAGGTTGCTCTTGGTCATGGTCCGTGAAAGCAACAATTTTGCTGCTGCCTGTAAGAGCATGCTATCCCATAGTTTTAAGGTGGAAGGGAAAATGGGCTCCTTAATTTCAAACCTGCTCTATAAGAACTAGCAGAAGTTCAAAGAAAAAGTGAAGACAAACCTCATTGCACTTCATTTGCAATTTCATGCCCCATTTATTTCTTGGGTGTTAATTTAAAGCTGTATCATGCACTTCTGTACTGGTCACCATTGTCCCAACATGCACTTCTGCACTGGCTACCATTGCCCCAATGCATAGGTTTACATTTGGTACTACTGCACAGACAGGTTATTGTCAGCTGTAAATATTGTCAGCAGCCCCAGCAGACTCAATGCTTTCACTCAAGTGACACACTTTAGTATTCCTTTTTGTTACGTCATAGCTGTTACATAAAAGGCTATGTAAGGATGTGAAGAAAGAGTCTTAGGATCTGGGTCAGCACAGACAGCGCTGACAGTGGACATTTCCTACAATCGGAAAATGTGCTTAACTACTAATGGCTAACAAAACAGAAGCAGTGTTGTGTTTAATTCCAAAACTGAATTTACTTCTGTGAATAGTTCTGTAAAACTGCGATACAATTACATAAACTAAAGTTAAAATATACTTGTAGACATGTCTCTCACAAATGCTACCTACAAATCACATTAAATACATTTAAATGTAATCTGAATATATACGTGACTTGAACAAACACAAAGGAACTTACAAGCATATGTGTATCAAAGGGAGAACGGAGGAGACCTTCATTGGTGTTCTTCAGGAAGCTAAAATAACTGCAGTGGTAGGTGGAAAATCTTAACACATTCTCTATTCTTGTTGAAAGGAAAAATAAAAACAGGTTCAATTGCAGAGGATTGACAACTAGAATGAGGTATTTTAATGCTCTAGCTCTGCACCTCTTCCATTACTGAGCTTCTATTGGATGCCACCTTGCGTAGCTTAAGATTAGATCCTGCAAGCATCTCCTTAGCTCTCTGCAGGAGACTGATTGCTTCAGCAGGCACAGATGTAAGTGTCATCTACATAGAAATGAACTGTTTTACAACTTCTCCATACTTGCTCGCTTTCTGCTTAGCTTTTTGTCCAAGACCATAAATGGCTATTGGACGTTAAATGACTATTTCTAAAGACATGCACTTTCATCTTGAACTCTGTAATTTCTTTGTTGAGGTCATTATCTTGAAACCAAAGGAAAATTAAGTAGTTGAGATGATCTTCTCTAACCACGAGACAGTAAAACATTTGCTGAACATCAGTTGTAGCTGCAACTTGCTCTTTGAGTAATAAGAGTATAACGTATAAGAATGCTGAGCAGCATATTAAAAATCCTAGCCACCGAGAAGTACGTCATTCAATGTGATGCTGTCAGAATGAGCTCAGATCTGCTCTGGTTTTTGGTAGTGATAGATGCCAAAGATTGGTAGGTACCAACTCTCTTTACCCAGTTGGTGCTTGGTTACGGTCAAAGATCATTTGCATAAAGTTAAGGTGCTATATCATTTCATATTTTCTTGCAAAGGAGCGCTGTAGAACAAGGAGACTCTTCTGTGCTTGCTCCCTCTTTGGCAGTCTAGGGCATGTTGAGCTAAAGGGTAGAGGTGCTACCCAGTGGTTTGCTTCGGCCACAAACATCTGCTTTTCAACTACATCAAGGAACATATGATCTTTGATGGACATAGCAGATCTTTCATCATGTGGCGTGTGTAGTGAACACGTTGTCACCTAAACTGTCCATGCTATGAGCTGAGGTCCCTGAATGGCATAATGAGGGAGTGCATGGCTGTAGTTCGCAAGAATTAAGGGTCTCTTTTACTCGCATATAGCTGGTGCATGTGCTCAGTAGAGAAGGGCACCCATTAGGCAGCACACTTGCCTTAAATGAGTTCACGTCGGCTGGTGTGTGAGCCCATTCCAAACATACTTCTCTATCTATTACCCAACCTAAATCTAAATGTTGTGCATAAGGAGTGTTATGGGGATGGTTAATCTGCTCATGCACCTTGTGCACCCTGAGAATATCTCTCCCTAGCAAGAGAAGTATTTGGGTATTAGGGTCAATTGCAGGAATCTTATCTGTTAAGGATTTCAGATTAGGGAAATGCTGTGTAATCTCAGGGGTTAGTATTTCTGACCCGTCATCTGGCATCATGTCATATTCAGTGAGACTGGGGAGTTCTATGTCTGTTTTCTCATCAACAGACTGAACAGTGAAGTTAGATGCCCTACACCCTGTTTTTACCATAGTACCTGAGCATGTTTTTAGTGTGTAAGAAAATGTGTCACCGCTAATGTTAAACACATTAAAGAACTCTTGCTTGGCTTGTGAGCGATTACTTTGATCATCTAACACTGCATACATTTTCACAGAACAGTCAGGTTTGTCAGATAGGTATACAGTAACTAAACAAATCTTGATCTGGGCCTCGTCCCTTCTGCACACTACCAATTGAATTACCCTCTTAATGGACTTTTGAAGGCAACCAAGTACACAATGTAAAATCATAAAAACATACTTTTATATTTTTTTATTTAAAAGAAACTAATCAACATTAAAGGACATATTCCATGACACAATATCTGATAATACACAATCTACATTCCATATAAATTGTTACTCTCCAAAAAGGGAATGGCATTATATTTCAATACATCTTTGCTGAAAGGGCAGATAACAGGATTATTCCAGAATCTTAAAGGCTTATACATCGTGGTATCCACAGCTGAGTATATTATGCATATCCAAACTTCACAACCATTTGAATCTTGATAGTTAGTCAGCTTAGAGTATCCAACACATTTCAAAGCTATTTATTAAAGCTCCTTCCTCAGGGATAATAATACCACTCTGCAACACAAAAATCTATTTACAGCAATATATATTCCCCAAAAGACTAAAGCATTTATAGCTCATATACATAGTAAATACCTACAAATCTTACATAATCCATAGTTTTGTTCAGCATAGATGTCATCCCTCATAGCCAAGGAGCAAAAAAGGACTGCCACGGCCACCCCTTTAACCACACAAGGACCCTTGGATCATCCTCGCCCACTTCCACAAGGAAGGAGGTAAGAATTATAGACCCAAGTGTAGTGAAAGAGATATGTCTGTGTTACATAAATTAAAATTGTGGTGATTATGACTAGTCTATCTCCTTTATTATATAGCTAGATAAACAATGGAGGTGACTAGAATGCTCATAGTGAGTCTGTAAAGTCACAAAACTTTCTACTAGTGGTGCATCGAAATGAAAATTCTGGTACCGAAACCAAAAATTCAAAATGCACTTGGCCATAAACCGAAACGCGCAGTTTTTAAAAATGAATATATATATGTTTTGGAAAAAAATACACTTTGAGTAAAAAAAAAAAAAAAAAACCCAATTTTTTTGTAAAATAGAAAAGAGGATATTAGGGCGAGTAAATAGATACCCAACATGTCATGCTTTAAAATTGTGCACGCTCGTGAAATGGCGTGAAACTGCAGTACTTAAAAATCTCCATGGGTGATGCTTTAAAAATTTCTACAGGTTAGCAGTATAAACTTACAAAGGAGGTCTAGGGCGAGAATTATTGCTCTTGCTCTGGCGCTTGTGGTGATATCTCACGTGTCGTTTGAAAACCATTTACATATGTGGGCATGGCCTACGTATGAGTTCACCACTATGTGCGAGCACAGGGGGGATGGGGGCACTTTAAACTTTTTTTTTTAATTTATTTAACCCAGAATAGTTTACCAAAAACTAATAATCACCAAGAACAAGTGGTAATTATAGAACCAAAACTATATTGCATTGTCATAAATCAAACCCCATATTATCGGGAGGTTTTAACCAGTTTTACCCGAAATAAAGCCTTCTAAAAAAAAGTCTCAGACTCATTGAGGCCTGATGGAGTCATGAGATTCAAATGCCTAAGCCAGCGCATCTCTCGCCGGAGAAGCACTTTGTTCCAATCTCCACCTCTTGCAGTAATGTGGATTCTATCCAAGACAAAAAAAAAACTACTTTCGTCATTACATTTGTGAATTTTAGCTACATGTCTACTCAAAGGTAGATATACATTTCCAATCTGCATGCTGTGGAAATGTTTATATACGTGTTTCCAAATTTATTGACGTGTTTTCCCTACATAAAAGGAACCGCATTCACACTGCATGAGGTACACAACCCCTTTGGTTTTGCATTTGGTAAAATGCTTTGGGGTAAGAATATTATATTTACAGTTACTAACAAATGAACAGAAAGTGCAGTTGCCACATTTGCACGGATCTGTTTTCATTTCTCCCTTGTATTCACTGTGCACCAAAACTCCTTCACAGACCCTGCTTTGTTGTATGTAATTGCAGGAGTTGGACTCACTAGGTTTCCTAATGTAAGATCTTCAGATAAGATAAGCCAATATTTCATGATCACTCTAGTTACTTCTGTATTCTTAGTGGGTTTAGACTTAATCTCAATAGACATGATCTTTTGTTTAACTCGATTGAATGGCTTTTTAAGGGACAATTTGGTATACCCTCTTCCTAATAACATTTATGTAAGCCTTTCCGCCTCCATTTGAAAATCTTCATTGTTTGTACAGTTACGTTTAATTCTCAAAAACTGACTAAACTGTATTGATCTTTTTAGTGGTTCAGAATGGAATCTGTTGGCATGTAAGATAGCATTGCCAGCAGTCTCCTTTCTGTAGAGTTTACTATTCAAACGTCTCCCTTGTTCTTTGGTTATACGTACATCAAGAAAATTCACTGTATGGCAAACATATGAAAAAAAGGTTTGCATCATTTTGATTCATAGCATCCAAACATTGTTTAAACAAATTTTCTGGTCCATCCCAAAAAAATCTATATGTGATTGATACATCTTTGCCACATGATGTGGCACATAAACATTGAGAAGCACTCAAAGTCCTGCTCCCACACCCCCAGGTACGGGTTAGCGTAGTATGTGGCACAACATGTCCCCATCACAATGCCCTGCACCTGGAGGTTTTGGGAGTTATGAAAGAGAAAGACATTATGGTACAGGATGAAATCCCTCATTTGTAGAATGAATTCACTGTATTTCCATTCATGTGTACTACGTTGCTGTAAGATACATCTCACAGATGCATTTCCTTTTGTATGTGGAATACTGTTATATAGTGATTGCACATCAAGCGTCACTAGATACGTTGTCTCCGGAATATCTAAATTATCAACACTTGTTTGTTTGTAATACAGATATATCTCTCACTAAACTTGAGGCTATAAATCTTTCCTCATTCCTTGTGGCAGTGGACGAGGATGATCCAAGGTTCCTTGTGTGGTTAAAGGGGTGGCGTGGCAGTCATTTGTTGCACCTTGGCTATGAGGAATGGCATCCATGCTGAACAAAACTATGGGTTATGCAAGTTTTGTAGGTGTTATGTATATGAGCTATAAATGTTTTAGTCTTTTGTGGTATATATGATTGTAAATTGATTTTTATGTTGCAGAGTGGTATTATGTCCCTGAGGAAGGAGCTTTAATAAGTAGCTTTGAAATGTGTTGGATACCCTAAGCTGACCAACATTCAAGATTCAACTGGTTGTAAAATTTGGATATACATAATATGCTCAACTGGGGATACCACAATATACAAGCCTTTAAGATTCTGGAATAATCCTGTTATCCGCTCCTTCAACAAAGATGTATTGAAATATAATGTCATTCTCTTTTTGGAGAGCAAGGATTTATATGGAATGTAGATTGTGTATTATCAGATATTGTGACACGGATTATGTCCTTTAATGTTGATTAGTTTCTTTTAAATAATTTAAAATATTAAAAGTATGTTTTTATATTGTGTACTTAGCTGCCTTCAAAATCCCATTAAGAGGGTCATTCAACTGGTCTATATTAGGGGTGGCACATCCACAGTCACATAGACATTTTTGTCTACCTCTGTACGCTTGGATACAACAGTTGATGGAGTTGGTTCATTTTCCTCATCGCCTTGCTATTTGTTGGTTATCAGAGTCTCTGTTGCCAAGGGGCTTGACCTGGATGCAGTGCCAAGGTATGCCGGTCACTACTGCACTCTCTGCATCTTATATTGACCTTGCAGTCTTTAGCAATGTATTTGGTGGATGCACAACATGTAAAGCAGATAGCATTTTCCTTCAGGTAAGATTTATGTTCATCATTGTGCTTGCTTCTGAACCTACAACACTTTTGACAGTAGGTGTGGTTTTTTATGGTTTGGACATGAACTGTCTGGGTCCATGGACTTCTTTTCAGAGCTGTATCAGTGGCTGACACCTCTGTCTTTCTGACTGACACTGATGGTCTGTTGCCATGCTTTGCTTCTATCTTCTATGTGTTGCTGACATCTCGTTACAGCACGTGGAGAATATGAAGCTTGGGTCATTTCTAGTCTTTGCTTGGTTGATGATAAACTTGGTGAAGAAACTGAATGGTGGGAAGGGGACATGATGATCTTCCTTGTACTTCGAGCCTTGAGAAATCCACTTAATTTGCAGACTGTATAAGAGCTTTTCAATTATTGGTTTAATCATACGTGCTAGGTATCCCAATCCTGGTAAATGGCATTTTGTCTTGGCTACATTGACCAACAATATGTCACCATGTTCTCTTAACTTTAGGTTGTCTTGGTTAGAGATTTTAGGGAAGTCTTCCAGTTTCTTCAACAGACAGTTCACAATAGCTTCAGGGCTGCCATAACAGTTCCCTAATCTCTGCCATACCATTTTAACCCCAGCAGCTGGCTCATGAATGTGTACAGACCTGAATCTTTTGGCCTGTCGAGATGACTCTGGTCCAAGCCACTTTGTTAGCATATCTAGCTCCTCTCTAGTCATAATACTGAGATCTCCGATGATGCCTTGGAAAGATGTCTTCCATGCCCAATAGTTCTCTGGGCGATCATCGAATGTTAGTAGCTTGGTGCTCACCAAATTAGGTGCTTTGCTAAAACAGTTGTCCCTTCGGGCCATTTCTGAAACTCGTCTGTTTTCTTGAACTTGTACCCTTGGTGGGACAACTTCAGAGTTATTGTGGAAAGCGGGTGAGAGGGCTCTCGGTATGTCAAATCAAAAAACTGTGCGATCATGTTGGAAATAGGCTTGAACAAAACATACTCGGTCATAACTTGGTCTGGAGCATGGTTCTGTACATATTCCTGAGTCCTTTGCATTGCAGCATGAGTTATTTCCTCAAGATCTTGGAGCAGATCCCCTTCTGAACCAACTGCAGTTTTGCTTCTGCTGATGCTGCTGTTGCCGCCCTTTGAGTCTTCAGCACGTGCATACTAGCTTCTAACTCTGTTTTCTGCCTCATCACATCAGCTTCTTTTTGAGCATACAAGGCTTCTGCACATGCTATCTCTGCCTTTGCTCTTGCACTGAGGCCTGCAGAACTGACTGATGATCTGCTGGAACTCACTGAATATCTGGAGCCAGACACGTGAGACCTGGTCTCTGAAGTTTGATGCGGAATGTCCACATGCCTGAATGATGTATGAATTAAAGTGGAGTATAGTCCTAAGTACAGTTTTCGTGTGGATTCTTCCACTTTCAAATGAAGTGCTTTTATCTTCGTCTGTATATTGAAGCCTTTTTACTGTGGATTCCTACTAACAAAACTGACAGAAGCAGTGTGGTTTCATACCAAAACTGAATTTTTTTCTGTGACTAGTTCTGTAAAACTGCAATACAATTACATAAACTGAAGTTACAATATGCTTGTAACATGTCTCTCACAAATGCATGCAATTAACATTTCTTGTACACTGCTACCTACAAATCACATTAAATACATTTAAATGTGATCTGGATATATACGCGACTTGAACAAAACACAAAAATATTAACTTACAGGCATATGTGTATCAAAGGGAGAATGGAGGACACCTTCACTGCTGTTCTTCAGGAAGCTAAAATAACAGCAGTGGTATAAGGGAAATCTTTATTAACACACTCCCTATACTTGTTGAAAGGAATGAAAACAGGTACAATTGCAGTGAATTGATAATTAAAGAAAAAAAAAAAAGAGTGCATCAACCTAGTGCATTGCCAAAAAACACCATTTATTAAAAATATAAAAAGGCATATGATGGGATGCAGATGAGATCACCTCTAAATCCAGCCATTGGTATGGGAAGTCTCCGCAGCATCCCAAGGCTTATGTGTTTCGAGGAACGGACCCTCTTCTTCAGAGCCAAAGCAAATATGAATAGAACCTTTATATCTTATTGAGCCATTAGCTCCAATATTCAATCACCTCCCACCACATGCAAGCAGAGGGAGAGGGGTGGAACCACATGTCATGTGAACAAAAACATCGTAAACACTATTTCTGTGATTAACTGCTATGTGAGCATACAATTGATCCCCCATATATAACAATTGCGCCACTCTCTCTAGACACACAATATAATGACTTGGTATCACATTCCTCTAACCTTCAATGGGTCTTCATAGCGATGAAGCCCAATCTTCTGAGCTGTAATGACACTGTGCTAGTCTCTAGTGTGTGACTAGCAGAGGAACGTATATCCCAAGAATGGCAAGCAATAATTTGAAATACTTTGGAAGGTAAAACAGTAAATACACTGTATACGTATTCTGTGTGTTTAGCTTTTTGACCTGAAGGTCCATTTTAATAGTATAGCCTAAGTATGAATTTAGTCAGTATTCACCCATTGAATGTGTGAAAAACGGCTAAAAAACCCCTAACACCCTGTATATACATCTAATACATAACACGTGTATTATGCATTAGATATATATACAGCACACTATAATGTATGTCTAAATAAGTGTGGGTTGGTATGCTTGTTGCATCATGGCACGTTTTCATTCAGTTCAGATTCATTACTTTATTGTTTGCCTATCATAAATAACTGAATCGTTGTTTAATAATTAATGTGGATCCTAATACATACCTGCTGGAAACTGGAATGTTTACTGCTAGATTAGACAACAAAACTGATAAGGGGCCCACAAGCTGGCCAAGGCAGTTAAGACTGATACTTCTATCAAAAATATTTGTATTAACTACCAATGTGTGAGAAGGCCTTTCCATCGTTTTTATTACTGACTTTCAACTTAAAGAAGGTGTTCCTCTAACCAATAAAAAAATGTGAGCTTTTCCAACGTTCCCAATGTACAGAGTACTCAAACTGGGTGTACACAAATCGAAAATTGAACAGTTTGGCAGGGGCCAGATCTGTATATAGCCCTCCATGTTCGACAGAAGCAAATTATTAGAATGCAGGAATCTTTCCTTTTTACATAGTTACATAGTTAGTCTGGCTGAAAAGAGACAAAATTCCATCCAGCTCAACCAAAAAAAAAAAGTTATAATCCTATACCCATAGTTGATCCAGAGGAAGGCAGAAAAAAACATCAAATCATGATCCAATTTGCTCCTGCTGGGGAAAAAATGCCTTCCTGATACCCAGAGAGGCAATCGGAGATTCCCTGGATCAACTTTACCTATAAATGCTAGTATCCAGTTATATTCTGTGTATCTAGGAAAGAATCCAGGATTTTTTTAAAGCAATCTATGGAGCTGGCCAGAACCAACACTTGAAGGAGTCTATTCCACATTTTCACAGCTCTCACTGTGAAGAAACCTTTCTGTGTTTGGAGATTAAATTTCTTTTCCTCCAGACATAAGGAGTGCCCCTTTGTCCTCTCTGATGACCTCAGGGTGAATAACTCTACACCGAGTTCACTATATGAACCACTGATGTATTTATACATGTTGATCATATCCCCCCTTAATCGCCTCTTCTCAAGAGAGAATAAATTCAGGTCCTCTAATCGTTCCTCATAGCTGAGCTCCTCCATGTCTCCTATCAGTTTGGTTGCCCTTCTCTGTACTTTCTCCAGTTCCCCAATGTTCTTTTTGTGAATTGGCGCCTAAAATCAAACTGCATATTCCAGATGAGGTGTTACTAATGATTTGTACAGGGGTAAAATGATATCACTATCTCTGGAGTCTATACCTCTTAATACAAGAGAGGATTTTGCTCGCTTTAGAAACTTCAGCTTGGCATTGCATGCCATTATTAAGCTTATGATCTACCAGAACTCCCAGATCCTTCTCCACCATTGATTCCCACAGTTGTACCCCACCCCCCCTAGTATGTATGACACATAACCTTACATTTATCAACATTAAACCTCATTTGCCACATAGTTGTTCAATTAAACAGTGCATTGAGGTCTGCTTGTAAGTTGAAGACATCCTGTAAAGACGTTATTACACTGCACAGCTTAGTGTCATCTGCAAAGACTGAAATTGTATTTTTAATCCCAGACTCTATATTGTTTATACTGTAAATGAATGATATTTATTTATGGCAAAATACTGGTTTAGTTGGAACCACTGCACCCTTGAACTCTACTGGTAGATCAGAGGAGGCAGTGATACCCAACACACCTGTGTTAAATAAAAAAACAATTAATGTGGAGAAGGCTAAAATGGATAATAGTAAAAAGAAAATTGTAGGGAATAAGAATAACAGTAACACTTATGCTGTCAAGGATAATATGTTACCATCCGATACTAGATAACCTAGATTTAACTATAGAGTCCCAACAAGCAATCGTTATGAACCATTGTATGATTATAGGGACCCACCTTATTACCCACCTAGACTGTCAGCACCTGTGGTAGTGAGCTCTTAATCCACAGCTTGGGGTTCCCCAGGGCGCGGAGTCTAAGCCCCAGCCTGCTTGTTCACCAGAGCCCCTGATGGTGGGGATGGACTTGCAGCAGGCTGGGACCAGGTCGCGGCCCCCAGGTACACCCAGCTGAGGTAGAAGAGACCACTAGCAGGAGCAGAGTACGATGGGAGTAGACTCAGGAGATCCAGTAGCCTAGCCAAGGTCAGGACAGGCAATGTCAGGAACAAAGCCGAGGTCGGTACACGGATAGACAATATAGGAGAAATGTCAGGGACAAGCCGGGGTCAGTACACAGATATACTAGAACGGATTCTCAAAGGAGCACAGACAACAAACGTTGCTCAGGCAAAGTGAGACAGACTGAGCATGTCTTAAATAGACAGGCCAGCTAGAAGGCGGGCCAGGAAGTGATGAAAGGGAAGCACATAAAACCCAGGGAATAGCAGACAACGCCCAGAGGTGAGCACAGAGAACACACAAGTGAAAGAACAGCAAGGAGGTAAGACAAACAAACAAGAGACTGCAGGCTAACTTGTGACATAGACATTTTTTTGGGAACTGGAGGAGAGGAAGAGAGAGAGGAAGGGGGTGGGGTTACCGCCCATACATGAACTCCCAACCTCATTTCCATCCACCATACAGTCAACGCCCAGTAGGGGAAACATACCTACAGGATCAAAGAAATATGATGGGAAGAAGGGGATACAGAGCACAAAAACAATGTCAAAAAAAGAAGGGAGATAGATTAAACGGTATTTACAATCTAAGTGGAGTTCAACTTTCTCACAAAGAGATCAATATTCTCAATACAGGATTAAAATGTGCCATTAAATGACCTATTAAGAAATTTGATGTGTATATTGATATGCAGAGATATATTAGAAAGTTATATATGAAAAAATATTTTATGGGACTGAATTCAAACAACAAATCTAGTTATGAACAGAGATGTGAAGGTATATATAGTGGTTTGAAGAACAAATCCTTCTTCAATCCAAATGTTTCATCCAAACAGCATTTGGATGTATTCAAAAGTTTGGTGTTGAGGGATCTAGAAACAGTGATACCTAGGAGGAATGTGAATCCAAGATATGTGCAGGAAGGTATCAAAGCTTTGTAAGAACGCAAGGACATCATTATACACCCCGCTGATAGGGGTGGGGGAGTTGTAGTGATGAAGAAATCCTTCTATCATAATCAGATTTCGGAGATGTTGTCTGATACTAGTACTTATGTGATGATAAAAAAAAAGACCCTACAATTAAATATAGGGAAGAATTGAAAACTCTTGTGAATTGGGGTTATAGGACCAGAGTGTTGAGTAAGAGAGAAAAACAATATTTAATACCTAGTGTGAGTAGGATCCCCATTATCTACACTCTTCCTAAAAAGATAAAAATAATCCACCTGCCCGACCTATTGTCAATGGTATTGGTTCAGTTTCTGCGAGACTGGGCCAATACCTAGACGTGTTTTTGCAATCCAGTGTATCATCTACCAAAGCATATTTACGTGATACTAAACATTTATTGAAATTCCTTACTGAAACTCAGATTACCAATCATCCTAGAATATATCTAGTTATGGCAGATGTATCATCCTTATACACCATCATACAGCATGATGATGCCCTACTGGCACTTAATTGGGCCTTGAGTAGGAGGGAGGATGTACCATACAATCAGAAGAAATTTTTAAGAGACGCTCTTGAATTTTGCTTGTCCCACAATTATTTTTGGTATAATAGTAATTTCTTTTCTCAAAAGAGGGGTGTAGCAATGGGAGCTCGTTTTGCACCCAGTATAGCTAACCTGTTCATGGCAGAATGGGAGGATAGGTTTGTCTTCAACCGTCAACATGAGCAGGTGTTGCTATATAAGAGATTTATTGATGATATGTTCATGATTTGGGCAGGTGAGGAGGTTGAATTACTGAGTTTTCTTGATAATTTAAATAATAATCCAAATAACATCAAGTTGGAATATCAATATAGTACTGAAGCTGTACATTTCTTGGATCTTACCATCTTCAGGGAGGATGACACACTGTTAACTAAGACTTACTTTATTTACCATGGTTTAGTGGACACAATCCCCAGTGGCTTAGAAATATACCTAAAAGGCCAAAAAATGAGACTGAGGAGAAATTGTAGTCAGGGGAGTGAATTTTTGGCTCAGTCAGATATTCTAGTTAATAGGTTTGTTGATAAAGGTTATAAAATGGATAAACTTAAGGATACAATCGAACAAATATATAAACTACCTAGAGACCAATTACTAATGGAGAAGCCTAAATTGGACTCTAATGATAGACATCAATGGCGGTTTATATCTAATTATCATATACAGTATAAGGATGTTGAGGAGATTTTTTATAAGCATTGGCACCTATTGAGGATGGATATAGTATTAGGGAGACATATTCCTGATAAATCTATATTTATATATAGGAAATCCCCTACCATTGGAGATAAAATAGTTAAAACAAATCTTAGACCCCCCTAAGCCCATAAAAATGTTTGTTGATAGGAAAGGTTTCTATTCTTGTAGAAAAATGCTCGGCCTGTCGCCTAGTCAATCATAGATTTAAGGGACTAAATAAATTTATCTCCAAATCTAATGTAAGAGAGTTTGACATTACTTCATTTTTAACATGTGAATCTACTTATGTGGTGTATGGCTTGGAGTGCCCATGTGGTCTAATTTACATTGGGAGGACCAAAAGACAGCTTAAGGTCAGGGTACTCGAACATTTAAAGAATATAATCAAAGGATATACGTATCATAGTGTATCCCTACACTTTAAGAAATATCATAAATGTGATCCAACTAACATTACATTTTGGGCTATAGAATCTATCCCTAAGGCTTGGAGGTGATCCAGTAGAATCAGAGAATTATCCAAATGTGAAATGCAATGGATATACATGACTGAAGCTTTATCCCCTAAAGGTTTAAATGTTGAACTTGACTTAAATTGTTTCATTAGTGATGCTTAATTTAATTTAGTTTTTTTGTTATTTTTATGTGTATAAATTTTTTTAATATCAATTATTTTTTATCACTTAATGTTTTATATATATTTTGTGATTTAATTTTATTATCTTGATTTAGATTATGTATATTTTAATTAATTTATTGTCATATATTATTTAGACACAAGATGGTGCTGTTGTGAGGATATGGTGTGGTTATTCAATTAATCTGACCATCTGCATCATTCATGCCTTCAGGTGTATTCATTAATCTGACCAATTAGAAAGGGGGCGGCTTTTTAAGAGCAAGCTCCACGTACTGCTTACCACTCCCTCAAAGTAGTATGACGAAACGCATTAGGGCATGATTAACCAGTGACGTCACCACGCACGCCAACCCATGTGTCCGGACCACGTGATCGCAACAATGCCATCTTGGTTGCAGGCTGGTGAGAGGCTGTGGCTAGAGCTGGATGCTCTTATAAAATAACAAATGCTTGAATTTGCGGTTTTATGGGGGGTTTATTTGAATAAATTTGTACAAACATTATTGCACTATGATGAGTGTTTTTTCTACCTACATGTACTATATGGAGTGCTTTGGATATCTATTATCTGGAGCTTATCTGTGGAGTGTTGGATAAACAAAGATATGCTGGGTATTCACCAGCTTTTGGTGAGTGTGCAATTTGATGGGGTGTTAAAGCACTGGAGTTTACACTGGTGATGGAAGACTTCATAGCTTCATTTACTGAGGATCATATTCATTATTTATGTATGGACTATTCTGAATGGACTCTATGAGGATTCTTGATTCATATATTTTATTTCAATTAATGCACATATGTGGTGGTGGTAGATTGATTTATTTATTTGTATTTATATGTTTGAGGGTAGCGCTATTATTTGTGGTTAAATTTATATATAATTTATTTAATTTATCACATTTTGGATTATAATATACTGTAAATATATTAAAAAGTAAGGGTCCCAACATTGAACCTTGGAGTACACCACTGGCAACCCTAAACCATCCAGAGTATGAATCATTAACCACTACTCTTTGAATACGATCTTTTAGCCAGTTTTTTATTCATTTAACCATTTCAATACCGTGCAATTTTACAGCTTCCTGCCCAGACCCATTTTCAGCTTTTAGTGCTGTCGCACTTTGAATGACAATTGCACGGTCATGCAACATTGTACCCATATGAAATTTTTATCATTTTTTTCCCACAAATAGAGCTTTCTTTTGGTGGTAATTAATCACCCCTGAGTTCTTTATTTTTTGCACTATAAACGAAAAAAGACCGAAAATTTAGAAAAAAAATAAGATTTTCTTTGTTTTTATTATAAAATTTTGCAAATAAGTAATTTTTCTTCCTAAATTTAGGCAAAAATTTATACGGTTACATACCTTTGGTAAAAAAAAAACAAATTGGTGAATATTATTTAGTCTGTGTGAAAGTTATAAAGTCTACAAGCTATGGCACCAATCATTGCAAATTGATCACACATGAAGCACTGTTGGCCTATTTCATTTCTTGAGGCCCTAACATGCTAGGAAAGTACAAATAGCCCCCAAAAGACCCCTTTTTGGAAAATAGACAGTCCAAAGTATTTAGTAAAAGACATGGTGAGTTATTTGAAGTTGTAATTTTTTCCCACAATTCTTTGGAAAATGAATAAATTATTTATTTTTATTTTTTTTCACGCATAATTGCCAAAATAACAAGTTATTTCTCACACCTGGCATAGACATACTTGCAATTGCACCCCAAAATGCATTCTGCTACTCCTTCTGAGTATGGCGATACCACATGTGTGAGACTTTTCCGCAGCTTGGCCACATACAGAGACCCAACATCCAAGTAGCGCCTCCATGCATTCTAGGAGCATAAAAGGGGCATAAATTACACATCTAATTTCCTGACTCCCTATCACAGTTTTTAAGGCCCTGGAGCACCAGGATGGTAGAAACACCCACAAAATGACCCCATTTTGGAAAGCAAACATCCCAAGGTATGTATCAGGCATAATGAGTTTTTTGAACATGTTATTTTTTTCCACAAGTTTTTAGAAAATGTGGAAAAAAAATGAAAAAGTATATTTTTTTTTACACAAAGTTGTCAATTTATAGGATATTTCTTCTATACTCGAAAATACATTTTACTACTCCTCCTGAACATGACAATACCACAATCAAACTTTTTCACAGCTAAAGAAAGGATAAGCAAAAGATTACCTATGGTTTTAGGAGAGCATTGGACCAGGAAGCAGGCAACAGCAACAGGATTCGACCAGGCAGCAGGCAGGAATATAGTGGATAAACAAGCCAGGGTCAGAACAGGCAGCAGGCTGAGATCCAGGTAGAAGGAAGAAACATGGTCCATAAAAAGTCCTAGGTCAGTCCAGGCAGCAGGCAGAGATATGGTCAGCACAGCCAAAATATTGGTCCTAGACAACAGGCAGGAACATGGTCCATAAAAAGTCCTAGGTCTGTACAGGCAGCAAGCAGAGATATGATTAACTTGTGTTGGTTTGTATTGGTCCGTGTAAAGTATTGGTCCAGGCAGCAGGCAGGAACATGGCCCGAAAGTTTTCGGTCAGTACAGGTAGCAAGAGGAGATATGGTCAGCACAGCCAAAGTATTGGTCCAGGCAGCAGACAGAAACATCAGGCTTAGGGCCTTGATCAGGTAGGACTGGTTCACAGGGGTAGAGGCTTCGTCCCACCCAATCTCTTCGAAGCCTCCGGACAACAGACCCTATTCCGGGACTAACAAAACCCGGAGAAAACAAAAAAATGGTTTTTATCTATTCTGAAGCCCCTCACATATGCGAGACCCCTGTGTTATCTTGAATCCCACTACTGCAGTAGCAGGGCAAAAGATCAATCCAAGCAGCAGGCAAAAAACATTGTCGATTTAACAGGCCAAGGTCAGTCCAGGAAAAAGGCATAAACATGGTTGATAATCCAGACGGCAGGCAGAAGCATAGTCAATAAACAAGCCATGGTCAGTTTTGGTGAAAAGCAGAAATGTGGTGTAGAAGCAATTCAGACGGCAAGCAGAGGCATTGTCGGTAAACAGGCCAGGGTCAGTTAAGGTAGAAGGCAGAGGCATGATAAATCATGGCAGTAGGCAAAAGATCAGCACAGATAACAAAAATGGGGAAGTTGTAGGCTGTTGAAAATATGGGGAACTAATATCTTATTATAGTGTGATAACGTTTGAAGCAGTCTTCGAAGCATAGGCCTGGTTGGGAGGGACATTGGGGACAATGAACACTGGTGTCTTTCCTAATTCCCCTTCTGCTGCATACCTTACATGTTTTTCGACGTCTTCTTCCTGTTTCTGATGGTGGAATTCTCTCAGGGAAATGGCGTTCATGCAGTCTGCTGACACAATCGGAGCGAATGGTTTGTGGTGGAGATGCTTGCTGATAGATTAGGGCAGTGATGACATCTTCAGTGTATTTGAAGAGGTGGCTAGGTCTTTCAGTTGATTTTTGATAGATTATATATGAATTATAAATTGCCATGTGGAAAATGTATATTGCAGCTTTTTTGTACCAGTAGAGGGTCTTCCTTGTTGGTAAGTATGGCTGCAGCATGCGATCGTTTAAATCCACCCCCCCCCCCATGAATTGATTATAATTGAAGATACACTCTGGCTTTTGGACTTCCCCTCGTCTTCTATGAATGTCCACCTTGATGTCATTATGGATTGTGGACAGGACATAAACATCTCTCCTATCCCTCCATTTCATGGCCAGCACTTCCTCGTTCCTAACACTTGCAGATTCCACTCTTTGTAGAGTCGCTCTAATTAAACTTTGTGGGAAGCCCTTCCGTTTGGTCGGACAGTACCGCAGGCCATTGTTTTTTCAAGGTACAGGTGGCGGAAAAGGGGCAGGCTTGTATAATAATTGTCACGATACATGTGATACCCCTTTTGGAGGAGTGGAAAGGCCAGGTCCCAGACAATTTTGCCACTTATGCCAATGTAGGTTGGGCACCCAGGGGGCTGAAGGTGGGAGTCTTTGCCTTCATACATGCGAAAGGCATGCACATAACCCGTGGCACTTTCACACAGCTTGTTGAGCTTAAGTCCATACCTGGCCCTCTTACTGGGCATGTATTGCTTGATTCCCAGCCGGCCAGTAAAGTGGATAAGAGATTTGTCCACACAGATATTTTGGTCAGGGACATAAACTTCAGAAAATATTCTAGAAAAAAAAATAATTAGGGGGCGAACTTTGTACAGTTTGTCAAAGCCTGGCTGATCTCGGGGAGGGAACTGGGAATTATCACTGAAATGCAGGAAACGCATTATCATATCATAACGTGACCTGGACATTCCGAATGAAAATATGGGAATGTGATGGATGGGGTGGGTGGACCAATATGAATGTAGTACATTTTTTTTTGTAAGCCCCATGTTGACCGTAAGGCCCAAAAACAATCTAAGCTCTTCTAGTGTTAGCGGTCTCCACTCGAATGGACGGGCATAACACGAATTGGGGTTGGCTGCAATAAATTGTTGGGCAAATAGGTTGGTTTGATCGACAATTGACTGAAGGAAACTATCAGGGAAAAATAAATTTAAAAAATCAATTGGGGAAAAATTTTCTGTGTTGATCTGCACTCCTGGTTGTGCGGTGAAAGGGTGGATTGTAGCTGATCCTGTGTTGGAAGGCAGCCACAAAGGGTTTGCAAGAGAGTTTGGGAGGAAAGTTTGGGACCTGACTCTTGGGGTCTGGCGTGATATCCCAGTGCTGGTACTGGGCCTGTCATCCTGGGGTCTAGCTCTGTTGGTATTTTCTGACTGACCATTTGTGTGTAATGGCACTTGTATGTTGGCGCTGCTCGTTGTTGCCTGCTCTTCAGAGCGTCTTACTCTTTTTGTAGGGACTACTTCCTCTTCCGATTCGGTCACCGATCCACTGCTTTCTCTTGGCTCGTAATCAAAATCGGAATCGGACGGTGAGAGCTCCCCGCTGCTCTCGTCCGTCATGCTCAGGATTTGGAAAGCCTCCTCACTAGAATAATATTTTTTGGACATGTTGGCAGTATGTCAGGCAACTTTAATGGGTAATGGGTAACTACTGATGGGCTGCAGTGATGGTGGCTTTTATGGGTACTCTGATGACAGGCACACTGACAGGCTGCACAGTTGTATGCTTGACAGGTACGTGGTGATGGGCTGCGGACAGGTACACTGTGATGGACTGATGACAGGTACACTGTGATGGGCTGCTGACAGGTACACTATGATGGGCTGATGACAGGTACACTGTGATGGGCTGGTAATGTGCTGACAGGTACACTCTGATGGGCTGACAGGTACACCGTGATGGGCTGGTGATGCGCTGACAGGTACACTCTGATGGGCTGACAGGTACACCGTGATGGGCTGGTGATGCGCTGACAGGTACACCCTGATGGGCTGACAGGTACACCCTGATGGGCTGACAGGTGGGCTGACAGGTACACTGTGTTGGGCTGACATGTACACTGACAGGTACACTCTGGCAATCTATAATGTGCTGCACTGTACTGAGCTGTAACTCACGGTTCCCCTTCTCACACAGGATCCGTGTGTGAGGAGAAGAAGTGGTGACAACAAGTGACAGCTCTTTGTTTATACTTCTGATCGGCTGTGATAGGACACAGCCGATCGCAGGGTAAACAGCCAATTGTATTGGCTGTTACCCTAATCAGGGAAAGCGCTGTGTCCATGGGACACAGCTGGCAAGATACCGGCTCGCTGCGCCTGGGGGGCGCGCCTGGGGGGGCGTGCTTTGGGGGCGTGTCCGGGAGGAAGCCAAGTGACAGCTCCTTGTTGCTACTTTTGATCGGCTGTGATAGGACACAGCCGATCGCAGGGTAAACAGCCAATAGTGTTGGCTGTTACCCTCATCAGTGAAAGCGCTGTGTCCATGGGACACAGCGGACATGAGACCGGCCGGATGCGCGCCGCTGGGGGCGCGCTTTGGGGGCGTGTCCGGGACAATGCCAAATGGCGTGTACCCGGAAAGCTGCAGCGCTTTTCAAGCCGCCAAACGGCTATTGGCCAAGCAGCTAATGGTTAAATATGGATTTTTCCAAGCCCATAGACTTTAGCTTACACATTAGCCGTGTGTGGGGAATGGTGTCAAATGCTTTTGCAAAATCCAAGTATACCATGTCCACCGCCACCCCTCTGTTCAAGGTTTTGCTCACCTCCTCATAAAAAGAAATCAGATTTGTTTGACAACTTCTGTCTTTAATGAATCCATGCCGTCTGTTGCTTAAAATATTTTTTTCCCAGCAAGAACTCATCTATGTGGTCTTTTATTTAAACTCTCCAGTATCTTCCCACCTATAGAAGTTAAACTAACAGGTCTTTAATTACTTGGTAAAGATTTTGACCCCTTTTTAAATACTGGCACCACATTGGCCTTACGCCAATCCAGTGGTACTATGCAAGTCATTAAAGAGTCCCTAAAAATTAGAAACAATGGCTTTGAAATGACATAGCAAACAAAGCAGAGCAGACAAAGAATTGATTCTTTAACTTCTTGCCGACCGCGCATAGCCGAATGACGGCTTCACCGCGGCCGGCCAGTTCTGAGTGGACGTCATATGACGTCCTCCCAGAACGCGCTCTCCTGCGCGCCCCAGGGGGCACGCACCGGGCGATCTCCGTGATCGCTGTGTCCTACGGACACAGCTGATCACGTGATGTGGTGAAAGGCCGATCCCACCGGCCTTTTACCACGTGATCAGCGGTGTCCAATGACACGCTGATCACAGGGAAATGCAAGTGCCGGTTCTCGGCTGCACTTTCCTCACGCTGTCAGATCGTGAGGAAAGTACTGCCGAGAACCGGCAGTTGTCAGAGCGGGGATCGGCACCGATCATCAGGGCACTGATGATCAGTGCCCTGATGATCGGTGCCCAGCAGTGACACCCGCAAGTTCCGCCCAGCAGTGCGCCCACTAGCCCCGCCCACCCGTTCCCAGCAGTGCCCCCACCTATGCCCAGCAGTGCCCCCACCTGTGCCCAGCAGTGCCCCCACCTGTGCCACTCTGCAGTGCCACCTACCTGTGCCACCTACATGTGCCCAGCAGTGCCACCCACCTGTGCCCACCCACCAGTGCCACCCACCTGTGCCCACCAGTGCCACCCACCTGTGCCCACCCACCAGTGCCCGCCCACCAGTGCAGCCCAGCAGTGCTGCCAGTCAGTGCCACCAGTCAGTGCCCAGGGGTTGTGCCAGTCAGTGCCGCCAGTCAGTGCCCAGAAGTGATGCCAGTCAGTGCCGTCTATCAGTACCCATCATCAGTGTCACCTATCAGTGCCGCCTATCAGTGCTGCATATCAGTGCCGCCTATCCGTGACCCCTAATTAGTGCTGTCTATCAGTGCCGCCTATCCGTGCCACCTCATTAGTACTGCCTATCAGTGCCCTTTAGTGCTGCCTATCAGTGCCCATCAGTGCCGCCTATCAGTGCCCATCAGTGCCGCCTCATCAACGCAAATCAGTGAAGGAGAAAAAATACCTGTTTGAAAAATTTTATAAAAGAAACAAATAAACTTTTTTTTTTTTTTTCAAATTTTTTGCACTTTTTTTAATTTATAGCGCAAAAAGTAAAGCGCCCAGTGGCGATTAAATACCACCAAAAGAAAGCTCTATTTGTGAGAAAAAAATGATCAAAATTTCATATGGGTACAATGTTGCATGACCTCGCAATTGTCAATCAAAGTGCGGCAGCGCTGAAAGCTGAAAATTGGCCTGGTAAGGAAGGGGGTATAAGTGCCTGGTAGGCAAGTGGTTAAGGACCAGGTGCTTTATTCACCTTTATTCTGCCTAAATATTTTTGGATCATATCAATTGTGAGCCAATGTGGATCATCTGGAGCTGTGTCAATACATTATGGACAAAAGCTTCCCCATGCTCCCTTGTATACACAGAGCTGAAGAAGGTATTTAATAAATTTGCCTTCTCTTTGTCCCCAGTCACCCACTCTGATTATTTTGTAAAGGGCCTACATGCTTGGACCGGACCGTTTTACTATTCATATATTTTAAGAATTTTTGGTGTTGGTCCTGCTAGTTTTTTTCAATCTGTAGTTAGTTTTCAATTTTTGTGGCCTTTATTCACTTTTTGCATATTCTGTTATATACTTTGTAATATTTAATAAAAGCTCTTCATATTATCTATATCTTTTTTAACTTTGGCCATAAGCCACATAGGTTTGATTTTTAGCCTTTTAAACTTGTTGCCCGTGGGGATATATTTTACAGTGTGTTCACATACAGTGTTTTTGAAGAACTCACATTTCTGTGTTGTGTTCATTGATGCCAATATTCCCTCCCAGTCTAAGTCTTGGAGAGCAGCTCTCAGCCTTGAAAAATTAGTTCTCTTAAAATTTAGAGTTTTTATTTTTCCCGTATGTGCTTACTGTTCAAAGCTACCAAATGAAATCATGTTATGGTCACTGCTACCCAGATGTTCTTTTATATGAACGTTTGTAATAAGCTCTGCATAGTTTGAGATTACCAGTTTTTTTAGGTTTAAAAATACAAAGAAACAACAAAATGTAAGTCAGAAATGGTACAAATAGAGGTCATTGAGAAGATACAAAATACACAATCTCATAGGTGACAGATATGAATTTGCTTACAAAATCAAAGGCATGCAAGTTCCATTTTGATGTAGGGGTAGAGTTGCTAGATCTTGTTGGAAGAGGTGGGGAAGGAAGGAGTAGGAGGGGAAGGGAGGGGCAAGTGGTGAAGGAAGGGAGGGTAGGCAAGGTTTGTATCGGTTAGTTTTAATTTTTTTTTCAATTCAGCCCACTAGTTGAACAAAAAAAACACGTAATGTATGTACCCAGCTTTACATTAATTACCAGTGCAAAGGGGCCTTTTCACTTATCATTATTGTAACATTATAGGAAAGGTCTCACACTGTTGTAAAGGGATTCTTTCCAATAACTAGCAATATAATGTTATTTGGACATATTTTTTGACATATACATTATATCTACAGTAATTTTCTATATAGTAACTCACTCAACTTAAAAGCATATTTATACTTTTGCAGCCAAATTGGAACAACGCCTATAGTATATTTGTTACATGTTCCCATTAACAAAACATAACTTATAGAAATATTTAAAAATTACTGGTTACCATTTTAGTGGCTTTTAATTTGCTTAAAAATCCTCACATACTCTCCCTGCTTTGTGCTGTTTCAGAGTGTCTATGGACTAATGTTTAACATAATGAACCCTGCTTGTTTTGGTTAAGAGTTCTTCATTATCAGTTGTGAATTAAATTTGAATACTGAATGTCTTAACAAAGGGTTACAAATTTACAAACCACCCTCCTGAATTGTATGTTAATAAGGTCTGTGTGGAGACAGCCATTGTGAAACACTACAGAAATTCTTAGAACAGCCATGACATCTTCTCCTTTGAAATATCAAAGAGGTAAGACTTTTTTTTTTTTTCCTAGGCATAGAGGGGTTTTCTAAAATTTGAAGAAAGTGGAAATACACCAAGTCAACTTCCAGTGCCCACTGACAATATGATATGGCTGAAAAATTTGCATCATCTCTTTAATATTCATTCCAACAGACATGGTTCAGCTTCAACAATGCTTTACAGCGCCTTTTCCTTTTGTAACATTGGATATCTAGCTGATTTTCAGTATTCTCATGTAGGCAACACAATTCAAAACGTAAGATAATTTTTTTTAGACATTGTTAGGGAAAGGTTTTCCTGCCATCCCTAGGAATGCTTCTAATTGAAATACAGGTAGCCTGGGAACAGACTAAATTTGGGTTTCTAGCAGACTTTTCTTCCTGCTTGGTGGGAGATTGTTCTTCATCAGTTCATTCTGTTTATAAGTTAAACTTATTAAAAAAGTGAAAAAGTAGTGTTATAACATTATTTGGTGTCAAAAAAGCTAGTCTTAATGTATATGTTTGCATTTTTCTTAGTAGTTACAGTATGTATCTGTGTTGTAAAAGATCTGTGACTTTTTCTGAAAGTTGCCTGTCCACAATCACAGCAGACATTATGTAGGCTAAAGAACTTTAATAAATGCACCCTTTTATTATAACACATTTGAACCAGGACATATATTATATAAATATACATATTCTTCATTGCATAAACAAGGTATGTTATTTGATACAGTACCCCACAAATGAAATAATCTACAAATTAAGATCTTTTGGCGTTGATGACATGGTATATACCTGGATAGGAAACTGGCTACAGGAGTGGGTCAAGAGGGTAGTGATTAATAAAATATTCTCTGAATGGTCTGGAGTTGTGAGTGGGGTGCCCTAGGGCTCTGTTCTAGGACCAATTCTGTTTAACTTGTTCATAAACTATACAGGGGTTGAAATGAATATCTCAATCTTAGTGTTTGCTGATGATACTACGCGAAGCAAAGAAATTGCTTAAAAACAGGATAAAAGAACTTTATAACAACACTTCGTTAAAATAGAGGGGTGGGAAGCTATATGGCATATACGATTCAGTGTAGGAAAATGTAAAGTAATGCACTTGGGAGTTAAAAATATGCGGGGGGTGTGGCTTGAGCCTGGAGGATGATTTCCGCTTAATCCCCGGAGCTCCGACACACGGAGGAAAGATCATGTGGCACAAGCAGGCAGAGCCGTTGTTGCCATAGGGAAGGCGGATCGGAAAGCCTCCGCCCCATGATCGCGGTCTCCCCACCCGATGAGCGGTCCCACAAGCCACCGTATCCCGGAGCTATTCCGGTCCCAGGCCCTGGAACACACTGCAGCCTCCTCACATGCTGCCTCCTCCCACTCTACTCACAGAGCATCCCGCTCTCATAGCAGGAGCACAGCTGCAGCTGTCACAGCATGTCTCCCTGCAGGCTTCCCTCTCACTTTTTGGGATCTTAAGGCTGTGGCACTTGACATAAAAGAGACCCTCTCTGCAGCGATTGCTGATCTGCATATTGACATGCAGGCAGTGGCACAAAGGTTGGAAGCAGTAGAAGACAAAATCATCACACAGGATCTTGCCCTACATGATAAGCGCCAATTGGTAGATATGCATGCTACACAGCTACGTGAGATTGATCGTCATATTGAGGACCTGGACAACAGGGGACGGAGCCACAACTTAAGGGTGCATGGCATACCTGAGGCGATCGAGGCGGGTCAATTACCACAAACGATCCTAACCATCTTTAACGATCTACTTGAAAGACCTCAGGAGTCGCCTATTGAGATTGAACGTCTCCACAGGGCTCTTCGACCCAAAAGCAGGGACACGGAACCCCCGTGAGATGTAATTTGCTACCTAGTGGATTTCCGACTCAAGGAAGAGTTGTTACGCAGAGCGCGAGACAGAAATCGCATTAATTTAAACGGCGCAGAAATTAAATTATTTCACATGTTACCCTTCAACGCAGAAAGGACGTCCCTTGCTAGATCTACTTCACTCCCGTGGCATAGCGTATCGGTGGAAATTTCCGTTTGGTCTTTCAGCTGCACACCTGAGATGAATGGCTATCCTGAGATTCCCGGAAGATGTACAACCATTTTGTGAGACCTTAGACATCCCAACAGTAGATATGCCCAATTGGTTTAGGGAACTCCGCCTCCCACCCCAGACAGGGGATGACCGCATGAAAGCCCTGCCATCAGGACACCCTGGAGGAGCGAGATGCCATAGACCCTCCCCCTGACCTCCGTCTTCACTGATCAGGCGCAGACCCACCATTGGGTATAGTCTACCAGCATCGCTGGCTCATCGCAAGGTGCGTCGCGAATGACGTTTCCACTTTTTTTCTTTTTCTGTTCTCTTCTCTACTTCAGTGCTTCCACCGTATTTTTCCCAGTATAATGTCTGATCATTATCCTGATCCTGTCTCCCGCTATTCCTTGAGCGAAGGCCGTTTGACGTTCCTTTGTCGAGGTTCTGGGGTATGTGTGTCTCATAAAGCTGTCTTAATACTCATACAAACTACTTGTGCTGCTTAGGTTAGTACTAGGTTGGGATACTACACGTCATTCATCTACACCGTGAATACTCCCCATACCTTTGCCCCTCCCATAACCATCTATGCGCTCCCTACAGCATTATGATGCTTTCTCCGTTCCTCCGTGTATTGTTGCTACCTTTTACCTGATCCCAATACACCCATAATTACTTGCACTCGCATATAATAGAGGAGCTGGGACGTTGTCCTTGGGACTCACCCACGACCCCTCACAGTGGACTCCCTAGAGTCCGACTGAACCTATCCGCACTAGACCACAAACCAAACAACAAAACAATAAAACCAGTAACACATTAAAAAGACAACAATAAAGGATGGCGTAGCTGGACTACCCCGTCGCTGGATTTTTTCTTTGTCCAACTCCTCTGGTCACCCTCTGTCGTTTTCTATATGATTTAATAAAGGTGCCTATCAGCCCTCTTCTCTGTCCCCCTTTCTGCCTTCCTGTCTCTGCTCCCTCTCTTTACTTCCCTCTATTTATCTTACTTCTCCCCCCCACTCCCCCCCCTTATTTTTTTTTTTTGGTCTGCAACTCTCTGAAGTTTAGCTCTAAATATCTGACCATGTTTCCCCTGTTTAATACTCACTTCCCTCAGTGATAGACAAGATACACCGACGCTCCCTCCACATATAGGAGACGATGCCCCCCACAACTTTCCAAGCTTCTCCTATGCTTTCAGTGGCATCTCTTAACACCAGAGGTCTAAATCTGCATGAGAAACGCTCACAATTATTGACATATCCCTAAATTCTCCAACGCAATATACCTGACAGTCTATCATGCAATTATTAACGAGGTGAAAGCAAAAGGTGTATCCATTTTAAGCTCTAAGAAACTCCCGCTTACGATTACTGATTCTCTTGAGGACTCAGAGGGTCGGTTCCTCTTCCTTAAAGGTATCCTTCATAATAGGCCGATCACACTAGCTAACATATACAGCCCCAATAGGGCGCAAGTTAGCTTTTTTCGTAAAATTGCGAAAGCACTAACAGCTTTCCAATCGGGCATCCTGATTTTAGGTGGCGACTTTAATGTAGCATTAAACCCTCTGGAAGACACTTCGACAGGTACATCTTCAAAAACATTTCCAGCACTTTAACAGATCAAACTGGAACTTACAGACCTCCTCCTGCATGACACCTGGTGTACTTTACACCAGTCTGATAAAGATTTCCCATTTTTTTCTGCACCTCATAAATCGCTATTCTAGAATTGATTATCTCTTTCTTTCGCAAAAAGATCTCCCTACCTTGAAGTCGGCCTCCATTGAGCCTATGATCCTTTCAGACCACCACCCTATTACTATGACCATATATCTCCCAGATGCCCCAATCACTTCTAAAACATGGCAACTGGACCCGTTTCTTCTTACAGACTCATCTGTGACCCTTCAAATCGTGAATGTCTGCTTAGCTACTTTAAGAAAATATATCTCCAGAAATGACCCCACTCACCCAATGGGAAGCACCCAAATGTGTGACACGTGGGCTTCTTCTTGCAATTGCAGCCTCTCGAAAGCGCGCAGCTCAGGTGTCTTAACTCATTACTCCAGAAAGTACGTCAACTAGAATGTTCCCATAAACGTAAACAGGCTTTGACCCATACAGCCGAACTAGTATCCGCACGAAAACAATTATTGGAAGTTGTGGAAAAGAAAACCAAGCGTAACTTTGCCTTAACTCAAAAGCTGTTCTATGAACATGGGAACAAAAGTGGTAAATTCCTAGCTAGGGCCCTACAAGCAAAAAAAGCAGCTCTCACTGTTCATCAAATCCATTCCCAGCAAGGTCGAATACTTAAAACTTCTTTGGATATCGCAGCTGAATTTGAGAATTACTATACGACCCTCTATAATCTCCCCCAAGCCCCAAAACCTACAGAGGATAGCAGATCATGCACAGACATTACCCAGGCCTCCCTATCGCAATATCTTCCCAAATCTCGCGATCACAAGCAAGTGAACTAGATGGGGCACTGACACTGACAGAACTCCAAAAAGCCATTGCACAATTAAAACTGGGCAAGAGCCCAGGCGGGTTAAAACCACTTACTATAAGTCCTTTATGGATATTCTTGCGCAACCATTCTTAAATGCTTTTAATTCACTAGATACCCCAGGACAGCCCATGAGATTTCTCTCTGAAGCACATATCACACTCAAACCAAAAGAAGACAAGGATAAGACATCGACGTCTATCGCCCAATTTTCCTTCTGGACATTGATCTAAAAATCTTCGCTAAAATAAGTCTTTTAAGCATTATTGACTCCGTCATATCCAATGACCAGGTTGGGTTTGTGCCAGGTAGAGAGGCAAGAGACAACATAGTATGTGCTCTAAATGTAAATCACTGGTTGACTCAAATGAAACAACCTGGCTTCTCTCGCTTGATGTTGAGAAGGCTTTCGACAGGTTGGCCTGGGACTATATGGAAGCAGTTTTGATTAGACTTGGCCTTCCCTCACGCCTCATGAACTTTATCATGTCGCTATATACCGCACCAACTGACAAAGTTAGAGTCAATGGTCTCCTGTCGGATGCCTTCTCTATCAGTAATGGGACTAGACAGGGGTGTTTGTTATCTCCCCTCTTATTTGTCCTCACACTGGAACCCTTCTTGAAATGCATTCAAAATGAATTAACATATAAGAGGAATTATGGTTAAAGGCAGATTACACAAAATAGCGGCAGTCGCTGATGATATACTACTCTTCCTGGCAGAACCACACATCACTCTCCCTAATCTACTTTAAGACTTTAAAACGTTTCAGTATATGTCCAACTTCAAAATTAATTTCAATAAACCCCAGGCCCTCAATGTCACCTTACCCCCTGACGTGGTCAGACAAGCGCGGGCAAACTTCCCCTTCACTTGGCAATCTGAGGCTATCACTTACATAAGGATTTAGCTACCAACCCGCCTTTCAGAACTATATGCAAGAAACTTCCTATTATACGCAGCGTTACTAAAGACTTACAGAATTGGGATAAACCAATCTTCCTCTGGTTTGGAAGGGCAGCGATCCTCAAGATAAATGTGCTTCCCCTGCTACTGTACCTGATGCAAACAGTACCAATCAGGCTACCTAAATCATTCTTTAGCGCATATAAGACACTGTGCACCTTCTTTTTATGGTGCAATAAACGTCCTAGAATCAGCTTTGAACAACTTACAATGCCTAAGGCTAAGGGAGGTATCGGATTGCCAGACATTACTCGCTACTACTGGACCTGCCACATAGCAAGAATAGTGGACTGGTCTACAAACCATGTACGTAAGGCCTGGGTGAATTAGGAAGCTGCCTTTTTGGTGACCCCACTAGCCACATCTCTGTGGCTGGGAAAATCACATATCCCATCCAACGTCAAAGAACACCGGTCCGAAACTACCTTGCTACCACTTGATATGTCAGAAATCAGGTCTTTCCTCAACTCCTGGTCCACTCACGCCTATCCAAATGAACCCTGACTTCCCCCCGGAATGTCTAGTGCATTCCTCGCTGGGGCCCTACCTCAAGAACACCCGAGACTATACTATCTTTTCAAGGATGGCGTCTTTTTCACGAGAGAATGCCTTCTGAAACAATGGCCAATCCTAAACTTGACACCATGGATTTATAGGCAACTCCATCACTTCATACATAGCCCGTCACATGCAAGAGAGCATGTGAGACCCCTTACCCCATTTTAGAAACTGTGCTCCACAGATTCCCCACAGAGACATGTGGTCTCCAAACTATACACATGCCTAGAAAACACAAATGAAGTCATGTCTAGAAAGGCTTGCATAACCTGGAGTAATGACCTACAACTAAACCTGGCCCCGACGATTGGGGCCATGTGTATGGCCATATACACAAAGGTTCCATGTGTGTTTCGACCCAGGAAATTAATTATAAACTGTACTCAAGATGGTATAGAGTTCCATCTCTACTCCACAGATTTGACCCTAGCGTTCCCGACTTTTGTTGGAGATGCTACAAAGCGACTGGTACACTTCTACACATATGGTGGGACTGCTCAATGCGCCACCCGTTCTGGGAAAACATACAGTCAATAATTGCTCAAGTAACAACTTACTCCCTAGTTTTATCTCCTGCACAATTCTTACTTCACCACTCCTCATTCCCCTATAAGACATACTGAAAATCACTCGCTATGCATATGGTGAATGCAGCAAAACAGTGTATTCCAATTCACTGGCGCTCAACACATATCCCCTCAATCCACGAATGGTTTGCACATATAAACAAAGTTGCCGACATGGAGGAACTCATCTCTGTAGCAAAAGATTGAGATTCAGAAAGACGTGGGCATGTTGGAGTCATTTCAAAACCACAACAGCTTATCACCAGCTGCTGCTCGACTCCACCCCTTCCCCCACTTGATCATAACTTGTTGACCAATAGGAATAAATAACGTTTCCCAGGTGTCATGCATATAACGTGAACCTTACCTGATTGAGACCGAATATTACGGCCCAAATATCACGGAAACTGACCTATATATTTGACTACTGCACATGCCTACCTATGCCTAGATTGTTGCTTGGATTATCTTAACCTGTTTGACCTGAAGTAGTTGCAGCAGCTCCCCCTTTTCTCCCTACCTCCCTCTCCCTTTTTTTTTTTTCCTTTTCTCCTTCTCCATCTCTCTCCTCTCTTCCTCTACTTGCCTCCCCCTTTCTCTCCCTCTCTTTCTCCTCCTTCACTCTACCCTACATTCTCAACATTACCTTCCCATTTCTCTGAGTTTAGATGAACTTTGAATACCAGCAGATCCACAGGTACAACTGCAGCTCCTCAGCCTCCGCCCCTCAAGGGTAGACGCCCTGATATCCACTGTTCTCACCATCCTCTCACTTTGTATTACATCACATTTGTCATTTAAAGGGGCTCATATGAGGTTTGGCTGATGTCTGTACCCAACTGCTCTGTTCACTTTATTCTATGTCAATATTTGCTTGGAACATGTTCTTTTCTGTTTTATTGTTTATGTCTTCTTAACTCAAGCAATGTTAATTGATGACATTATATGTGTTTCAGATTTATACCCCATCAGGGATACGGGCATTTACTGAGTTGTATACATGATTCAAATGTAACCTGTATATGTTATCATTCTGCTTTCTTTCTCAATAAAGTTGTTTTTGGAAAAAAAAAAATATGCATGCAAGTTACTGGCTAGCGGTAGAACCTTAGGAGGAAATCAAGAATAGAAAAGGATCTTGGAGTCCTAGAAGATGATAGACTCAGCAATAGTATGCAATGCCAAGCTGCAGCAAGACCAGCAGACTATTTGCCTGCAATAAAAACAGTGTTTATTCAAGAGATAATATTATAATTCTACCACTTTACAAAACTCTGGCTCGGCCAAATCTTCAGTATACCACACAATACTCAGGAATAATGTACATAAACTGTATAGTGTCCAGAGAAGGGCAGCAACACTATTAAGGGGGCTGGCGTTAGGAGGAACAGCTACAAACAGTAAAAATATTCTCACTGGGGAGGGAATATGATAGCAGTATATAAGTCCTTGAATGGTGACTCTAGCATTGGAAGGAAACATTTTAATCTTAGGTCTCTAAAGTGGACATGCGGCCACGCAATGACGTTGGATGATTAACATTTCAGTCTTAAACTGCATAAGAGATTCTTTGTTGTTAGAGTGGAAATGATGTGGAACTCCCTTCCACAGTCGGTGGTGTCAGCAGAGACATTTAGATGTGTATCTTAGCAAACACAATACAGGGATATGGAAAACAGTCACACACACATTCTCAAGTTGAACGAGATGGATCATGTCTTTATTCAATGTAACAAAACTATGTAACTGAGATTGATGGTCCCTTTAAATTATTGCGCTGAGTTAGTGTTTTTCTGTAAATTAACATGCATTGTGTTAACCCAGCCCATTTACTTGAATAAGCACCAAAAAAATGTGCATGAAGCATTCTTGGCAGAACAGCAGACTGCAACACACTTTCGTGCATGGTGACATGTTGTGCTGCACTATCATAAAAGTGGATTGTGATGTCATTCTGGCACTGCATTGCACCAATGTGCATAATGCAGTGCAATTGTGTGAATGGATCCTGACACATTTTTAACCCCTTCCCATTGGTGCCTTATGGCCATTTAGGTGTTTCAGATGCTGGGAGGCAGAGACAGGCATTTCTGTTATGTGACTGCCATGACTGGCTGTCACAGAGGTCACATAATTGAAAAGCTCCTGATCACAAGTAGAGATCAGGAGCTTTCTGTTACACACTGGTAACTGTGTCGGGAGTGCACAGGGTGTGCACTTTCGGCACAGCATAGTTTACATTTTGGTACGCATATATGCAGCCTCTTGATGTTAAGGACCACAGGTCGAGATGCCATATATATGCATATGGCCACCGGGAAGAGGTTAATCTTTGAAATGTCATTCTGTAATTACAATTTCTCTATATAAGTATCATTGCCTTCCTAGAAACAATTATTTTTAAGTGTGAAGGTATGGGTTTTATACTTGCAAGAATGATATAACTGTAGAACAGCTTTGGTGCCCAACACCTGTATTTTCTGATTTGTAAATTTCCAGAGAAACAATCAAAATACACACCCCTATCAAACAAAACATGTCTCTGCCAGCCCCAGAAGGTCTATGTGGTCCCATGGAGGCTGCATAATAAAACACTGATTGGCATTACCAGCTGGAATGGTAATTTGCAATCAGTTTCATGAAACTGGAGACATCTCAAATTAAAACATTTCCGGATTCAAATATGGAAATTCTTAGTCTGCCGTGGAAAATACATTCACCTTTTTCAGTAGTACTACCGTTACCACCAATCTATTTATTTTGCAAACTGACATAAAAAAAGTTCCCTAGCAATAAAAATACTCACACTTTGAGTCGAATGACATCTCTGGGTCCCCGCCACTAAATAAACAAAGGGGTGCGGTCACGTAGGAAATAGCCCACTTTATGCATTTTTTTTCCTAAGGTTTTGACTCCTAAACTATGTGTACCTTCATACAATAAAAATCATGAACATGTACATTACATGCTATGCCTCCTTCACTCTGTATGTAGGCTCAAGTTTTAAGCCCATCCCACCGTTGGCTCAGTTTTCCCAAAACCACTATTTGCAATGGTGCGCTATTATCCCTCTCCCTACTCTGCCCACATTCTCCAAACCTTTGCAGACGCCATTTTTTTGTTTTCTGTTATTTTGAAAGTGTAAATGATGGAAATAAAATCTAACTTTTGTTGACATATTATAAGAATGTCTAATCTGTAATTTGATGCCTTTTGGAGATTTTTCCATCTTTCCTTGGCTTCTTTATGCACATTAATACAAATTTTTAGCTGGGGTGCCCAAACGTTCGATCCCCACTGTATATTGTACTTGTAACACTACCCCCTTAGGATTTGCAGAAGCTTGGGTCCCCCTATAGCCCTGCACAGCCAGTCAACACACATTACCACACCAACTTGCATCCAGGAGTCAGTAACCAGTCCTTGAGCTTGTATTGAAGTTTTATTAGGGGAATTGAACTTGGATGGGGTAAGGGGCATATGGGATGCCCAATGGAACTGTGAAACCGAGGACAACTTCCTGGAACTATTTACAAGTCTTTACAGCAAAACATTCTATTTTGGAGAGCTAGCCAGCATCTCTTTTAGTACCACCCCAGACCCCAGATGAATCCTCTTCTTTGCCCAGCTGTTTGGAGGAATTCCTGAGCGGTGGATCCAATGTTTGCCACAAATTTTGTGACACAGTCCTGGGTGGCAGGCTAATCAAGCTTCCCACTAGTGTCTCCCTCCCCTTTCTGGCCCAGGGGGTGCAGGTTTACTCACTCAGTCCTTCTTCTGTGCGGCTGGTGGGTAGGTGGCTACTACCAGGCTCTCCTTCCCTGCAACAGAGGTGGTCCTCGCTCTGAGGGCCAGTGAAAGTCTGAGCTTTCCTCCTTCCCAGGTCCTTCTGTCTGGAGGTGAGCCCCTCTCCTATCTCCCAGGCTCCTGCTCTTCAGCCTCACATCTTCCTCTTCCACTTGAAAGCTCCTCCAGCTCTCTTGCTGCTGAGCAGGCTCTGCCCCTTTAAGGGTTGTCTTGGCCCCTTACCAAGCCTCCCTTTGGGGATTGGCCAGTATCCCTCAAAAGTGCAGATCAGCCACTCCTCCGATATGCACACTGCTTGTAGGCCTCTCTCCAAAGTTCTAGAGCAGGAGGAAATTCCAGAGGGCTGGTCTGCAGAGCCTCTCAGTTCTGACCATAATCTGATCCTTGCTAGCTATCACACACAGGCTGCTACTCAACCCTCCTTGCTAACAATTGGAGTCTAGCTCCCCCTAGCTGACCAGGAGGGTGCTACATAATTCATTTAATTAGTAATGCAGGAAACATCGTCTTACCATGGCTCCGGCCAACTGTTTTGTTTAGCTGTAGCAAAGGACAGTAATCCTCCTCTGGGTATACTTTCCTCCCTGTCATTACTTTACTTTGCATGCTCTCTGGCATTTGAACATGCTAAGTTTGCATGGGAAAATGTTCACTTAAAAACAGTATTGGCAAAGGAACACACCCAACCTTCTTCACTTACACTTTAGGGTTGGTTTACTAAATGCAAATAGGATATTAAGCAAATAGGCTGTTGATGTTGTGAGGGAATTTACATTTGCAAGGAGATTTTCCCTTACCTTGGTAAATGTGGTGAAAACTCCCTTGCAATACACAGTCACATACAAGGAAAATTCTCTTGCAAAGGGAACAGTCTATTTGCCTTTAGTCAATTTTCTTAAGTCTGATATGTATCTTAAAAGTACACTTTGGTCAGGAGTTTTGTCTGAGCAACAGGAAGTAGTAGTAGCAGCACATGACCAGGGCCATCAAAAGCATAAGGCAGCCGGCTTATGGTGCCCAGATGAAGGGGGGGGGGGGAATCTGAATCTCCAGCCACATGCTTTTTAAAAGGCAGTCCCCTTCAGCAATCTGCACAGGATCAGCTGAGTGATGTGATGGGTTCCCGGGTGCTAGGTTGGAAGCTGCTGAGCCTGGCCATGGGTGGAGGTGGTGGGGCCCCAGTATACATTCACCTTGGTGGATGGGGTGGAGGTTGAGTGGTGAGCAGGCTGATCTCCCTTCTCATCACTGGCTGCAGGGGCAACGGTAAGTGAGTGCCAAGCTTTCTATGAGACGGAAGGAACGATCACCGGCCCAGTACAGAGCAGGTCCCAGGATTTTGCTCTTCTGAACTCCTCCTCAGCCATATCCGAATCCTCTTCTGTGTCTTCCAGCACTTGCCACTGAAAGTCTTGCCCTTGGGGTGTGGGAAAGCAACACAGGATAGTGTGATCATGTAAGGAGGAAGAAGGAGAATGTGGAAAAGTTACACTTTTAATGACACTCCCATGTCTACTTACACTTCTACTGACCACCAGTGTGTATGGGTTGAGGGTAGAATGGTACTGACACTGACTTGCAGTGTGGGGGAAGGGTGGAGGAGCAGAGGAAATTAATACTATATGTGCCTGCTGTAACCTGCTGACTGGCATCACCTGTGAAATCTGACACTTGCACTGGATACACACAGTGAGGGATTTCAGCCCCCCCTCTTCTCCTCTCATACTGTAATAGAGAGAGAGCCAATCAGAAGAGCCATTAAAGGAGCCAATGACAGGGACTTTCTCAAGCAGGAGGTGCTGCTGCAAAGCATTGTGGAATATGCAGTCTTGAACATAAACGGCCTAATAGGCTTATATGAGGCGTGGAACTACAGAGACCAGCATGCTTAGCAAGAGCAGAGTGAAGGACTCCATCTTGTTTTTCCTGAAGGGTGGCAGTCTGCATGTGGCAGGGAGGCAGTCTGCATGTGGCAAGGAGGCAGTCTGCATGTGGCAGGGAGGCAGTCTGCATGTGGCAAAGATGTTCTTAGGGTCAGTTCACTGCATGTTTAGTTAACTGCATCAGAGGAACATCCAAAATGAGAGAAGTGGCCTACAGTACAGTGCCTACACTGACTGTGAAGTGCTCATCGTGAGGTGACCAGAGGAGCCTGTCATTTCCAGGACAATCATTTTGGCCTTAGTCACAGGATCTGGTGAGAGGTATTTTGCCCACTGGCAGCTGACAGGAACACTGCACACATACAGAGACATTACACTTCACCCATGCTCACCAGGCACTGGGTTGTGTAGATGGCCCTGCTAAACAGACACAGTATTTGCTTTGCTATACAAATACTGCCACAGGATTACAATTATACTTTATCATAGGAGTTTAAGTGCACCAACAAAAGTGGCTAGCTGAAGATCCCAAGATTCATCCTGTTCAACCAAGAGACTGAAGTTACTGGTACCACACGGGCACATACGGGCACGCGCATGCGTATTCAGGTCTCTATATTGCATGGTGTGTGAGGGAATAGCTTTACCTTGGAAAGTAGCAAATAAGCATCAGTTGGGCACAGTGTTTGCCTATTGGGCTTGTGGTGTCGGGGGTTAGAAGGGAGAAGTCTGACACAACAGAGAGTCATTCTTCTACTCTCCTCCTGCTTGGACATCATAGAGCAGAATTCATGTAGAGGAGTTAAACCCACTTAGAGTTTGCCATTTAAGTGTTTGCCTCTGCTCTTGCGGTTATTCATGGTTGGAATCCCCTGAAAGCAGCTCTTGGTCACAGTATTTGCTGTTCTCTTGATTCACCTAACATATACCTGTTGTTAATGTTTATTACTTTCCATAGAGGTCTTACGGTAAAGCTAATTTCTGTGTTTTATTATAAAGTGTGTGCTTTTCATTGGTCCTTGCACTTACACTATCGCCAGGTGTGTCAGTTGGGGCTGAGACCATTCTTGGGGTTAAGAGGCAGAGTGGTGGAGTGAACAAACTTAAGCAGCCCCTTCGGGGGTATCGCTACAACAGCAATGCTGAAAACTATTAATGTGGACAAGTTATGGGGGTTATTATTGTACCCATTGACACCAATGCTGAGAATTAAAAAAGCAGCAGTAAAGTCCTCCATGCTGAAATATACCTACAGGTGAGCCTATAAACATGCTTACCTGTAGGTACAGTAAATATTTCCTAAACATGCACCGTTTTAGGAGATATTTATTTTAGCAGCAGCTGTGATGTCACTGATGCATACGCACTGCACCCTCAATGGACGGTGCTATCCATTTGGAGTACTGTGCCGCAGCCGTGACTTGGACTAGCCTCCATGGTGTGGAAGGAAGAAAACCAGGTAGCAGAATCAGAGGAAGATTTTGAGGGCGCTGGAGCATGGGAAAGAATAATATGTATAACAAACATGCATACCAAGTCCATTTTTTACCCTATTTTAGTTCAACAACCAGACACATTTTGGTGTTGTGGGCTATAAGAAACCAAAAAGTACCCACCTAATAAGAAGCATAAAAGAACTTTCCACAGGAAGGAACAATATGCATGGCTCAACCTAATATCCTAAAGTGAGGAATAAACTCCATTTTGTCTCAGTGATTGAAGACTTGCAAATGCCTTCTGTTTTAAGAAGGCTCTACTAGATTTCTTACTCAATTTTAGGAGCCTGAATGCATAAAATTGCATTATCATGAGTCCCAAGAGACTTTAAATGGCTTGAAAGCAACTGAACTGGTCTGTAATCTACAATAGAAGGTGAATAAACACTTTTGCTACACATCACAGCTGCACTAAGGAGAAATCTAACAAAATTTTTGATCTTTCCAAAGCCTCATAGTACCAGGGCAAAGCCCCCACAGTAAAACAAAATCATACACAGCCATAGTTGTATCCCCCATGTAATCTTATTGATCATAAAGCACACTTGACCACCAAATTCCAAATATGGTCACTATCACTTTTAAATGCCAGTCATATGAGATTAGCATTGCAGTGTGAAAATGACCATATTCCTGAGGAGGAATTTAATACTTCAGGTGAAATAAACCATGATGAGACTGGCAAGAGAGTGCTTAGACTGGTAAGAAATAAGCAACTTTTTAAAGATTTCAGGGAACGCTTTAAAATGAAATTAGTGGAAAAGGAGGATATCAATGGAAGTTCTAAGAAGACTTCTCTACAAAGTGAGGGTACAAAAACTGCATATTTAGGTGCCCCACTTATGCGCATTACATAGTTCTATTCCTGGCCAGGTGGCTTCAATTTCCCCATTCAAGTAAAATGTTATATATTGGCATGGGTTAGCACTATTTCACATCTAAATAGGACCCAACAAAGAATGTTGCTATAACATTGTAGAAAATAGATTATGAATGTTTATACTCCCAACTCCTTACACCCCCTCCAGTCATCAAATATAAGTAGGAGTCAAATAATCTTTCCCTAACCAAACTGTATTCACTCTTAGAAGAGAGCAAACAAGATATAAGCAAAATTTCCACTGCTGAGGAATTAAATGATTATCTATGCTGCTCTAACAAGACCAGGAAATACATTCCCTGAAGAGGAAGATGCATAATCTGATAGACTGGCAACCAGAGTCAGTATCTGCTCTGGACCACTGCTGAATTAAGAACCCCAATAAAATTTAATCCTAAATTCTGGTAGTTTTGATGCAGACATATCTGTACTCTGCAGGGATTGTATTCACACATTAGGAATGTTGATTGTAGTAATTGTAAAAAAAAAAAATCAAAGCAAACAAGAAATAGTTGAAGATGAAATGGCTGTGTAACGCATAGAAAGCAAGTTATTCTGAATTAAAGTTAAACTTCCATTTTACTTTGGCAGGACAAAGATAAAGGGTTGCCCATTTTCCCAATGTCCCAGCAACATATATTCACATGCATGGCCACTAAAGGAGATGCAGAGCAGCAGCTTGAGAGCGAGCCTGCTTGGGTTCCCCCATAGCAAGCTGCTTGCACTGGGAGCACTTGGCAGGAGGGAAGGGCTGCTCTCTGAAAAACCACTGCACAGAGCAGAGGTAAGTATGACTTTTTTTTGTTTTAATTGCCTTTAACCGCTTGCTCTCTGGAAGATTTACCCCCCTTCCTGACATTTTTTGCTATTCAGCACTATGCTATTTCAACTGGTAATTGCGCTGCAACGCTGTACCCAAACAAATTTTGTGTCCTTTTTTCACACAAATAGAGCTTTCTTTTGGTGTATTTGATCACCACTGGGTTTTTTTATTTTTTGTGATATAAAACAATAAAAGACTAAAAAATTTAGATTATAAAATATTTTGGTTATAAAAAATATCCAATAAACTCAAAGTTAGTCATAAATGTAGGTCAAAATGTATTCAGCTACACGTCTTTGGTAAAAAAAAATCCCAATACGCATGTATGAATTGGTTTGTGTGAAAGTTATAGTGTCAATATACTATGGTATATGTATGGAATTTACTCAGCTTTTACTTTCTCACATTTCTTGAGGTGCTAAAATGCCAGGGCAGTACAAAAAAAACCCAAATGACCCCTTTTTGGAAAGTAAACACTCCAAGGAATTTTCTGAGAGGCATGTTGAGTCCATGGAAGATTGTATTAATTTTCCACAAATTTCTGGAAAATTAATTTTTTTTTTTTTTTTTACACAAAGTTGTCACTTAAATGATATATTGCTCACGTATGCCATGGGGAATAACACCCCAAAACACGTTCTGCTACTTCTCTCAAGTATGGGGATACCACATGTGAGAGACTTTTTGGAAACCTAGCCACATACAGGCCCCCAAAATCCAATGACCACCTTCAAGCTTTCACAGGGTATATTTCCTTATATCACTTCCTCACTACCCATCACAGTTTCGGAGGACCTAAAATGTCAGGCTAGTACAAACACCCCATCCCTCCTCCCCATGACTTTTTTTTGGAAAGCAGACACCCCAAAGAATTTTATAAGAGGCATGGTGAGGAGGTGCTTCTACTATCCTTGCATTTCAGGACCAACCATAAAAGCTTATGCCACACATCACTCACTCTTCCAAACACTTGAAGAACTTTTCTAAAACTTTGTTTACATGAAGAACCATTTTTTTTGCTAGAAAATTACTTTGAACACCAAAACATTATATATATTTTTAAAGCAATGGCCCTAGAGAATAAAATGGTGGGTGTTACAAATTTTTTTTTATGTCACACGGTATTTGCGTGACATATTTTCAAACGCTAATTTTTTGGAAAAATGTTTGGAAAAAATACACTTTTAATGCACAAAAACAATATATTGCCCAATTGTTTGATAAAATATAAAAAGATGATGTTACACTGGGTAAATATATACCAATCAATGCAAGCATTAAAATTGTGCAGGCCCGTGCAACAGAGACAAACTACATACATTTTTTTTTTTTTTTCTTCCAAAAAAGTTTTATTTTATTTTGAAATAAGAAAGGCATAACAAGTCATATACGGATACGGAGCACAGTCCGCGCATAAACATCTGTCTTGATCTCCCGTAGCGCAGACGGGTCATAAGTTGTTTATTTGAAGTGTGAATTACCCTGATACAAAAGATCACATTATAGCAGTTGAGTAAACTAAACCAAAAAAAAAAAAAAAGAGTACTGATTATAATAGGTAGTCTAGAGAATTATAGTGGATGCTGCTCTAATGCGTAGGGATTATTCAAATAATGGGACCATGAAGCGCAGTACAATATATCATTTGAAGGCGTGCAGTTCTTCTGTGTCCGTAGCCGGGCAATGTAGGGTTCTTATTGTGAAAGACAATCATACCTATATGTGAAAGGGCACCCTGTCCCTCATATAAGATATAGTTATTTTGTAGAGGAAAAAGGTGTGAGGGAAAGAGGGAAAGGAAAAGAAGAGAGAAAGGCACATCAGGTGAAAGGAAGTGTGAAGAGTAGCATCATAGAAGGAAGGGGATAAAACAAACAAAAAAAAAAAAAAGGGGGGGGGATGGAGGGGGTCAAATAATAAATAGTGGCTGTTAACTAATCATATCATGGAGCATTATTTATGGTGATGTAGATTATACCTTTATGTAAGATATAGTCCGGGTAGACTCAGTCTATGGAGCAATTCTAGAGGTGAGAGCTCTAAATGTTTTTGTGTTCTTGAATCTCGTCTCATTCATTCATAGAAAAATGATAAATACTGGTGGTTTGAAAGTGTTTCCAACATGCCCAAGTCTTCCTGAATCTCTCGGGGTGTTCTTTTGCCACTGAAATCAGCTCCTCCATCTCCGCAATCCTGATGACCCTAAGAAACCACTCTCGCACAGTGGGAACCTGTTTTGACCGCCAGTGAACAGGGATACATTGTTTTGCCGCATTTATCATGTGCAAGGCAAGAGACTTACGATAAGTCCGAAAAGGAAGTGAGGAGTGGTGGAGTAAAAATTGTGCCGGGGTGAAGTCTAGATTGTATGTGGTTACTTGTGAAACTAAGTCTCGCACTTTACTCCAAAAGGGCTGTAACAGCGGACAGTCCCACAATATATGTAGGAGTGTACCCTTTGCCTGTTGACATCTCCAACATAAATCCGAAGCGTCCGGGTCAAATTTATGAAGCAAGGATGGAAGTCTGTACCATCTAGAATATAATTTATAGTTGTTTTCTTGTGTCGAGACACAAATGGAACCTGTATGCATATGGTCATAGATGTGATCCCAATCTTCCGGTGACAATGACAGTTGTAGATCAAGCGACCAGGCCTCACAGGCCTTTCGAGGTTGAGACGTATTGGCGGTATCCAGATAGGAATAGAGCTTGGATATAACATGTCTCTGGGGGACGTCCGTAAAGCAAAGTTTCTCATACGGAGTAAGTGGCCTTGAGTAATCTTGTAGATGTGGGGAGCTTCGTATAAAGTGATGAAGTTGTCTGAACATCCATGGCGTAAAGTTCAGGGATGGCCATGTCTTCATAATGCCCCCTCTAGATAAGAACTTCTTATTTTTGAAGAGTTGATGTACGGTCAGATTACCTGGACGAGTATCTCCGGCTAGGAAGGCTCGGGACATACCCGGCAGAAACTCTGGATTCATTTTGATCGGAGTTAAAGGACCCGGAGAGGAAGAGAGTTCTTTTTTCTGGAACAACTGATGGCAACAGCTTAAGGTAGGACCTATAAGAGGGTGTTCCCGAAACTCCGAAGGAATGTGAGAGTTTTCCAGCCAAGGGGAAGGGGCAAGTGGTATTGTCGAGAAATCTGCCTCCAAACCAACCCAGACCTTACGATTGTGGGTCGTGGTCCAATCTACTACCCTTGCTAGATGACAAGCCCTGTAGTATCGGGCAATATCAGGTAATCCAATACCTCCACCCTTCTTGGGCATGGTGAGTTGGGCAAAGCTAATTCTTGGGCGTTTATTATACCAAAGAAAGGAGGTACAGAGTGTTTTATAGGATGCGAAGAAAGAAGTTGGTAGTTTAATTGGTATTGTCTGCAGTAGATACAATATTCTAGGAAGTACGTTCATCTTGAGAATGGCTGCTCTACCAAACCAAGAGAACCAGGGTTTATTCCAAGTCTGAAGGTCTGTGGAGATATTACGCAAGAGGGGTAAGAAGTTTTTATCGTAAAGTTCCGTTAGGTGAGTTGGTAATTGGATACCCAGATATGTGATCGCCTCCGAACGCCAAGTAAAAGGAAAATTCAATTTCGCTTGTCTAAACACATCTTGGGTCAAGGAGACATTAAGGGCTTGGGATTTAGAGAAGTTGATTTTGAAGTTAGCCAGATACTGGAACAACTTGAATTCTTGCAGCAGATTAGGTAAAGTGATATGTGGGTCTGTTAGGAAAAGTAGTATGTCATCAGCAAAGGCTGCTATTTTATGAATTTTGCCATTTATCAGAATCCCCTTGATGTTATCATTCTGTTTGATGCAATTCAACAAAGGTTCCAGAGTCAGAATAAATAGGAGAGGGGATAAAGGACATCCCTGTCTAGTCTCATTGCCTATCGAAAAGGAATCCGAAAGGAGACCATTAACTCGCACTTTAGCTGTGGGAGTGGTATATAGAGACATGATAAATGCCAGGAAACGCGGAGGCAATCCAAGTCCAATCAGAACTGCCTCCATGTAGTCCCACGCCAGTCTGTCAAATGCCTTTTCTGCATCTAGAGATAGAAAGAAGCCAGATTGTTGCTTTTGAGTTAACCAATGATGAATATTTATGGCCCTTATTGTATTGTCTCTAGCTTCTCTCCCTGGTACAAAGCCCACCTGGTCTGTTGATATTATGGGATCTATGATGCGTAATAGACGATTGGCCAAGATTTTGGCAAGATCTTTAGATCAACATTTAATAGAGAGATCAGACGGTAGTTCGCTGGAGAGGTATGGTCTTTATTCTCTTTTGGTATGACCGTAATATGGGCCTCAGAGAGATGGCGCATGGATTGCCCTGGTGTATCTAAAGTGTTGAAGGCCCGTAGAAATGGCTGTGCTAAGATGTCACTGAAAGACTTATAGTATGAAGTGATAAACCCGTCAGGACCTGGACTTTTACCAGGTTTCAGTTGTGCAATGGCTTGTTGTAGTTCCATCAGGGTCAAGGCGCCATCTAAGTCTTGCGCTTGTGTTCTAGAAATAGAGTTTGGAAGGTATCGGGTCAGGAAGGTCTGAATAATAGTCTCACGAGGCCTAGTGTCTCCTGTCGGTTTAGATGGTACGGGTAAATTGTAGAGAGAGGAATAGTATTGCTCAAATTCAGCTGCAATATTCGTTGATGTTTTCAGTAAGCGACCCTGCTTGGAAGTGAGCTGATAGATTTGCTGAGCTGCCCTTCTAGATTGCAAGGCCCTGGCTAGAAATTTGCCACTCTTATTTCCATGTTCATAGAAAAGTTTCTGTTGTAGCGTAAAATTACGTTTGTTTTTTTTTTCAACGACATCTTGGAGTTGTTTTCGCGCCTGATCTAGTTCTGTTGCAGATTCCAAGGCTCTAGAGCGTTTATGCGTGCATTCAAGTGCACAGACTTTTTGCATTAAGGCAGTAAAAGATGTTTGAGCTAGGCGTTTTCGTGAAGCGGATATGGACATTAGAAGGCCACGCATTACAAATTTGTGCGCCTCCCACTGTACGAGAGGGGTCGTATCTGGAGATGTGTTTTCTTTAAAGTAGTTGGTCAAAGAATCACGGATCTGGAGGGTGACGGATGAGTCTGTAAGAAGAAAGGGGTCCAATCTCCATGTTTTGGATGCGGCTGGTGTATCCGGGAATTGTAAAGTCATCATAATTGGGTGATGGTCAGATAAAATCATTGGCTCGATCGAGGCCGATTTCAATATATGTAAGTCCTTTTGCGAGAGAAAAAAATAGTCGATTCTGGAATGACGTTTGTGTGGTGCGGAATAAAAGGTGTAGTCTTTGTCCGTAGGGTGAAGGGTGCGCCAAGTATCATGAAGGAGAAGGTCATGAAGTTCAAGTTTAATCTGTTTGAGTGCTTTAAAAGGTTTAGAGGAAAAACCAGTTGAAGTGTCTTCCAACGGGTTCAAAGCTACATTAAAATCACCACCCAGAATCAAAATACCTGATTGAAACATAGCAAGTAATTTGGAGATTTTACGAAAAAAAGCATACTTGTGTGGTATTGGGACTGTAGATGTTGGCAAAAGTAAGTGGCTTATTAAAAAGGGTACCTTTGAGAAAGAGGAACCTCCCCTCAGGGTCTTCGAGAGACTCAGTAACTTTAAATGAGAGCTGTTTGGAAAGTAAGATGGATACACCTTTTGCTTTCACTTCCGCGTTGACTGCATGATAAGCCATTGGGTAATTAGCATTTGAAAATCTAGGTATGTGATCCGTTCGAAAGTGTGTTTCTTGGATAAAGAGCACATCTGCTCGAAGGTTTTTCATGTATGTTAGAAGTTGTGAGCGTTTCTCAGGTATATTTAAGCCCTTGGCGTTAAGAGAGGCCACTGAGAGCGTGCGGGCTGAACATGTAGATGTGTGGTTTATAGCCATGATGTTGTATACCAGAAAAACCTGTTCAAAGTCTATAGGTATACCAAATGAGTGGCGGGAAGAGAAAAAAAAAAAGGGGGGGGGGGAATTTGTTTTTTTTGGAGGGGGGGAGGGGGAATTAAAACAGGGACGTGTAGAGGTAGAAATAGGGATAGTAATTATATGGAGGAAGAAATAAAGAGTGTGACAGAGAAGAAAAGAAGTGTCAGGCGTGTCTCATAGAAACCCATATATATGTATTGATATATATTCCTTCAACTTCCAGAACAAACTAAACTCCAGAGAAGAGATAGACCAGCTACTCTATCTCCTATTAAAGCTCTTATGAAATGGTTGTATGTAAAACTGTGTACAGGATTACAAAATTACATGTGGAGGTGTGTCGAACCCAGAGACAGCCGTATTGTGAGTATACAATATAATCGTAAGGAGGACTTATTCTCGCAAACGAGAGGTGTACAAAGGAATTAGTCTAACATAAGGTGTCCTTGACACACAGAGCTATGTGGGAAGTAGCTAATTTATACCGAGAGGTAATCTATTCCTATTGGGAAAGGGAGGTAGGTGTAAAATAGTATGTATAAAGCTGGGGGAATAAAAATATTGTAGATGAGCAAGAGGGTAGATAGTAAGGTTCACAGGAGTAAGTGCACTAGAACCGATGTGAAGGAGGTATGTGCTAACGGAAAGGTCTTATGAGATGGAATGTAGAAAGTGTTGATGTGAATAGACACTGAGGCTGTGTTATTCAATAGAATGTAGTAAGCATACTCATACCTCCAAAATACTATACAATCACAAGGTAAACATAATATAGGAAATAATTAGACAATTCCAATAAATGACTTCGATCCTGCACGGCAAACAATCGTACCATTGTAGGATGGTCTTCATAAACTGTATCAGTTCCGAGCAAGAATAGCATCTTTATGCGAAACAATGCAGGGCAACAGCAATAACATAACATATGAATATTCCGGGATGTAGGCCTTAGGCCATTCATTCCGTTGAACCGTTTTCCAAAAACAAAGTGAATATTGGTCCCAACCGAGGTATCTTATGCTGTACAGCAGGTCACTACTAAGGAATGCTGGACTCCCCACCGCCTACCAAACCGTGGCAGATCATCAAAGAGAGGGCATTCATAATCCGTGGTCAGCTGAGAGCATGGATCAAATCAAATAACTGTATAGGTCAAAACTTAACACAACAGCGAGATGAACCATGAATGTGAACATCGAATATGGAGGTCCAATATCTCATATCTGAAACACCACCTAGTCCATGAGTGAGTAGAAGGTATGTAATATACCAGGTACTACGATGCATATGAAGGAGTTCAGGATACTATGTGGGAGAAAAATATTATAGGGAGAGTGAGGAGGTTACGGGATCGGGATATTAACATAGTGTCTACTTAACACAGGTAATTATACACCCGTATCAAGGCTGAATGATGGGTATGGAGGAAAGCATGTTAAACTGAGAGTGAATCCTATGGGACCGTATAGCAGTAGCATACTCTGGGAATCATTAGGGGCAAGTTGTACAGCCAAGTATAATACGATCATGCACACGTATTACCATAGAGTCACTTTAAAGATAGTAAGGAAGAGTATGAAGGCTATTCCCGGGGTGTCTCAAGGAATATAAAATACGTGACCTCCAGATAGGATCAGCTGGTTTTACACAACTTTGGTGTTAAGACACAAAAAGCAGGAACATATGGATGTCCTATCTAAGTGCATCTAACACATAAGACATTGAGTTTCAGGGAGTCAGGCGTAGATCCAGAAAAGGGAATTGGCCTGCATCTCTAGATCTCAAATAGGCCTACATTTCTGTTTCTGTTAGAGCTAGTAAGTTAATACATTAGGCCGGTACCGATCAGGTGAGCAAACTCCCAAGTCAACCGGGGTACAACCCACATCTCTATTAGCAGTGTCACATATAGACCCCTGGGGCCAAGTGCGAGAATAACTTCAGCAGGTATATTTAAGATATATAAATATATATAACTGGTAAATAGTGTACAGAAAAAATATGCTGAGCTGATACAATAAACATACCCCAGTGTCCACTCCCAGGGATCCTAGGTGGTCTTCGATAGACTGTGGCATGGAACCGTGAACTACAAGAAAAATATAAAACTCGTTTGGGCCTTGTGTAAAGAGGCCTCCGATTGGGAGACTGATGCTATACAGATAGATAGAGAAGGGAAAACTGCGGAGAGTCATTCGTGACGTGCCTTGCGATGTGCAGGTGATGCTGGTAAACTATCTCCAGTAATGAGCCGCCGTCGTACAGGGGTGGTTGAGGTGTGAGGGGATCTGCTTCGTCTTTCTCCTCCAGAGTGTCTAGAGAATTGCAGCTCCATGGGGTCTTCAATTGACCGTGATGAGGGAAGAGATGCACTGGACCAGTTGGGAATGTCCAGTAAAGGGATATTCAGAGTTTCACAGAATAGTGGAAGGTCTTCCGGGAATTTCATGAGAGCTGATCTCCCCAGGTGTGTTGCTGATAGGCCAAACGGAAACTTCCAGCGGTATGCTATTCCCTTGGAGCGAAGTAGGTCTAGTAATGGGCGTAGGTCTTTCCTACGTTGCAAGGTGAGGTGGGATAGATCCTGGAATAATTTAATTTCTGTTTCATGATACCGCAAGTGGTGTTTATCCCGAGCTCTACGTAGTATTTCTTCTTTAAGTCTGAAGTCCACCAGACAGCAAATTACATCTCTCGGTGGCTCAGTGTCTCTGCCTCTAGGACGCAAGGCCCTATGTAGACGTTCGATTTCGATTGGTGATTCAGGCGGTCTTTCCAAAATATCATTAAAGATAGTTAAAAGAGCCTGGGAAAGTTGTGCAGATTCGATTGCCTCAGGGACACCACGTACCCTTAAATTATGTCGTCCACCCCTGTTATCCAGGTCTTCGATGTGACGATCGAGCTCCCTCAAATGCATAGTGTGCGTGTCAACCTGTGTGCGCATATCATGAATGGCTAGGTCTTGTGTGATTACTTTATCCTCTATTGCGTCAAGTCTGTTAGCCACTGCCTGCATATCGATATGTAACTCAGCGATTGCCGCAGAGAGAGTCCCTTTAATATCTGATGCAACCGCTTTCAAGTCCCCTATGGTGAGAGGAGGGGTTTCAGAATGTCTGATTGCAGTAGCTGTGGTTTGAGTCATGTGCTGTAGAGGAGTCTCCGTACGAGGCGAATGTGGGGGAGATACATGGGAAGAGGCTTTCGCGTGCTCCGGCGTCTGAGATCGGAATAACTCCGGGATGCTGCAATTGACAGGGCCGTTCAGACGGCGAGGGGATCTGGAACGAGGAGTAGTAGATTTCTTGTCAGATTTCCCCATGTTAGCGGTTACTCTCTGTGTTATGATTGCGTAATCCCACCACCGTGTGTCAAGGATCAGGGTATTATGTGGACATTTTCAGTGGGATCGGGCTGGGACCCCCAAAACTTGCGAAAGAAGGTGGGATAATTAGTCCTGGACAGACTAGGTATCGCAGTGTATACCTCAGCATGCGTGAGAGGAAAGGCAGAGTTTGGTACTGTTGGGTCTGTGGCTTCTGCAGAATATTGGGCTTCTGAGGGAATGTAGGGATTGCCTCTACTTTCCCCTAGTGAATCTTTGCAGGGGAGTCAGCTGCCTCAGGCCTAGCTGCCACACAGTTCACTACTGCAGGGGATTGTATAGGCCCTTACTGTAGGCCGATGCTCTCTGGGTTCGTGAGGGGGGTGCCCCGATGGGTAAGGGAGAGGTGTCCACTTATATTTGTGGAAAGGAGTTGAGGACCTACAATCCTCTTTCACACCGTGTGTCTCACTCACCCGGCCTTTGCACTGGGTGTGGTTGCGGTCTTGCCGGGCTGCGACAAGCCCCACTGCTCCGTTGCCACAGACGAGGAGCAGCCAACACTCCCAACGGGGATGGAGGAATCCAGCCGCCACCGATCCGGGCAAGGGGGGAGATGATCAACACTCCCCTCCTCGCACCGACCCCGCACACTACGTGCACCTGGCACCCGGCCGGGCGGGCGTGAGCTGAATAGTCTCGCGGCTTCACTCAGCCGCGGTAGGCCACGCCAGATTGCCGCAGCGGACCCGGGCCAAAAACGCCCAGACCCACTCAGTGATGTCTCTGACAGAGACGGCGTGGTCTCCCGGTTGTTCCTGCCAGCTGATGTCACACGGATGGCGGTGGATGCGGATCAGGTCGTCGGGAGCTCTGGCTTAAGCGGCTTGTCCGGTCGCCATCTTGGACACGCCCCCACATACATTTTTAATATCGATAGGAGAAGCTTTAGAAGCCTTTACAGGTCACCACTTTATATTTACGCAGGAGATCTAGTGCTAGAATTACTGCCCTCAGTCTGATGTTCTTGGCGATACCTCACATGCACATGTTTACATACTGTCACGGGACCGACGCTTGTTTTTTTAAATCACTTTTGTTATCACAGGAAATATAAATATTCCCTGCAATAGCAATAGGCAGTGACAGGTATGCTTTTCTGAGAAATCTGGGGTCTATTATACTCTAGATCTCTCCTCTGCCCTTAAAGCATCTGATCACACCAAGATCAGTGTGATCAGATGCTTTCCCAATTTAAAAATGGCGCAGTTTATATCGGACAAACCTGAAATGATTAAATGCTTGTAGCTTCCTGTTTCTTAGACCATAGAGATGATTGGAGACATTCTGGTCTCCGATTAGCTCTATGTTCAGTCGGTGGAACTTCCGGCTGCATTCTCAGGTTCCTCGGGGGGATGGGAGAGCCCAAGAAAACTGTGGAAGGTAGCGGGGCGGGGAAGTGGGGGGGGGGGGGGTCGATGTCTCTTCCCTCTGCAATCCAGCAACTAATTTGCCACTAGGATTGCCTTTACATGAAAGCCAACCACCAGCTGAAACAAACGATCCAGGATGATGCCTGTACTGCAGGCATCATCTTGGTATAAACACTGAAAGTCCATGATGTACCAGGACGTTGCTGGTCCATGTTGGGCATATACAGTGGGGATCGAAAGTTTGGGCACCTCAGCTAAAAATTTGTATTAATGTGCATAAAGAAGCCAAGAAAAGATGGAAAAATCTCCAAAAGGCATCAAATTACAGCTTAGACATTCTTATAATATGTCAACAAAAGTTAGATTTTATTTCCATCATTTATACTTTCAAAATAACAGAAAACAAAAAAATGGCATCTGGAAAAGTTTGGGCACCCTGCAGAGTTAATATCTTGTACTGCCCCCTTTGGCAAGTATCACAGCTTGTAAATGCTTTTTGTAGCCAGCCAAGAGTCTTTCAATTCTTGTTTGGGGTATCTTTGCCCATTCTTCCTTACAAAAGTCTTCCAGTTCTTTGAGATGTCTGGGCTGTCTGTCACGCACTGCTCTTTTAAGGTCTATCCATAGATTTTCAATTATGTTGAGGTCAGGAGATTGTGAAGGCCATGGCAAAACCTTCAGTTTACGCCTCTTGATGTAATCCCCGTGGATTTCGAGGTGTGTTTAGGATCATTATCCATTTGTAGAAGCCATTCTCTCTTTAACTTCAGCTTTTTCACAGATGGCATCAAGTTACCATCCAAAATTTGCTGAAATGTTATTGAATCCATTTTTCCTTCTACTCGTGAGATGTTCCCTGTGCCACTGGCTGCAACACAACCCCAAATCATGATTGATCCAACCCCATGCTTAACAGTTGGACAGAGGTTCTTTTCATTAAATTCTGTGCCCCTTCTTCTCCAAACGTACCTTTGCTCATTCCGGCCAAAAAGTTCAATTTTAACCTCATCGGTCCACAGAACTTGTTTCCAAAATGCATCAGGCTTGTCTATATGTTCATTTGCAAAGTTCAAACGATGATTTTTGTGGTGAGGGCGTAGAAGAGGTTTTCTTCTGATGACTCTTCCATGAAGACCATATTTGTACAAGTATCTCTCTATAGTGGAATAGTTTACCTCAACTCCAGTGTCTGCCAGATCTTTCTGGAGGGATCGTGCAGTCAAACGTGGGTTTTGAATTGTTTTTCTCACAATCCTGCAAGCTGTTCTGTCTGATATTTTTCTTGGTCTTCCAGATCTTGCTTTAACTTCCACTGTTCCTGATGACTGCCATTTCTTAATTACATTCCGAACAGAGGATATTGACATCTGAAAACGCTTTGCTATCTTCTTATAGCCTTCTCCGGCTTTGTGAGCGTCAACTATTTTCAGTTTCAGTTTTCTAGACAACTGCTTAGAAGAACCCATGGTGCTGATTGTTGGGGCAAGGTCAGATGAGTCTGGGCATTTAAAACCTTTGAGATTGACATCACCTGGTCTTCCCAGACGATGACTGAGAACAATCCATGACACTGGCAGGTCTCAGCTTTGCAAAGGGGGCAGTGCATGCTATAAATTCTGCAGGGTGCCCAAACCTTTGCAGACGCCATTTTTTTGTTTTCTGTTATTTTGAAAGTGTAAATGATGGAAATAAAATCTAACTTTTGTTGACATATTATAAGAATGTCTAAGCTGTAATTTGATGCCTTTTGGAGATTTTTCCATCTTTCCTTGGCTTCTTTATGCACATTAATAAAAATTTTTAGCTGGGGTGCCCAAACTTTCGATCCCCACTGTATGTAACAGCAGAGAACATGGGCATATGATGAATGTGGTCTGTGGACCAATATGATCGCAATTCATTCTTTTTTGTAATGCCTATGTTGAAGGTTAGGCCCCAAAGATGTTTGGGGCCAATAGGTTTCCTTGCAAATTGATGCAAATATTCTGTGAAAAACAGCGGAGGGACTAAACGCTAGTGCTGCCAGCGAACAGGGCTGATCCTGCTAACACTGCATTTTTGGGGACACTATACAAAGGAGGCACGTTGATCAGCAATGCTAGCATAAATTGACAGTGCTATATAAGTACTTGTAATAATAACTGACCCTGGCTGGGAGGAGAGCTTACAGACCTGACACTATCTGATGTGCCTAGTGGCCGCAATACAGTGATCGGTAAAAAATTCTAAATACCAACAACCTCCATGGCAGGATACTAATGGCACTGGCTTGGTGACGAGGTGATCAAAGGGTTAATATGAGTGATCAAAGGGTTAAATGTGCTAATCTAGTGTGTGTATGTATATGTATATATATATATATATATATATATATATATATATATATATATATGTGTGTGTAGTGCTTTTACTAAAAAGCTCTTCTCTTCCTGGACGGCAGCAGGGAGCACAGGCGCATTCACACTCCGAAATAGAAAGGGGCGTAAGGCTTTGCACAGAGCTGCCACTCACCTGCACGAAAAAAAAGAAACTTTAATTTTCAATACAGGATTTTTTTTTTCAAATAGATTTTTTTATTAGAATTTTAAGGCATTACATTTGATGAGGTCTAAAACTAGACCTAAAAAAAAAAAAAAAAGTTAAGGTTATACATTAACATAGTCCATATGTCATAGGAAGAAGTTTTGTTACAGAAACAGAGAAAATGGCAGTAACAGGTCAAACAGTGTAATCAGGTGCACAAGTAAATACAGTACAACACGTTAAGCAGAACTATCAGACCAAGACAACCAGGGCTTCCAATGTTGAAGAAATTTAGAAAATGTATTGTTCCTAATGGCTAGAAGCCATATTCATATTAGTTTCAATATTTGTATAAACTCAGAGGGATTAGGCGCTTGTGGGTTTTTCCAATTCCTGGTTATTACAGTTCTAGCCGCTAGTAAGATATGAGAGATTGCTACATGTGAGAAGTGCAGTATGTCTGAGATTCCCAAATTTATTAGAGCGAGAGCGGGGTTAGGCTGTATTATCAGTCCTGTAACCTCTGATAAGACTTGGAAAATCTTTTTCCAGAAACTAGTAATATTTTTACAATACCAAAAGGATATGTGGAAGTGTACCCACTGCTCCGCAATCTCTCCAACATAAGGGAGAGTGGAGTGTGCTACATTTGGAAATTCGATGAGTATAGTTCCAACGTGTAGTAATTTTCAGGGACATTTCCCAGTGGTCTATGCAGCTAAATGATTTATATTTGGATCTAATGGCAGATTACCATTTGTTCTCTGATAATTTTTCAGATAGGTCAGATTCCCATTGGAGCATAGCCGGGTATTTGACAAATTTTAGTTTCTCATGTAGGCAAGTATTAAAAAAATGAAGTATTAAAAAAAAAGGAAGTTGATTTAGTAGGGGTTCTGGTAGTCGTTAGTTTAGCCCAGGTCATATCAGAGATCCAGTTAATATTGAAAGGTAGGTTGCGTAATGCATGTGTGATTTGATAATACTGGTAACTTTCTTTGTCTGACAGTCTAAATTCAGTCTTCACTATGTGCCAAGGCTTAATGTTGTTGGATATGTAGAGGTCAGATTTTAGTCGAAGTCCTTTTTCTAGGTATGACTGCAGTGTTAGATAAGAGATAAGAAGCTCCATGCTTTTCAAAGGGAAGGGTAGTGAGGAGATAGGGGCTTTAATATGGGCGTTGGTTATCAGTCTTCTCCAGGCTAGTAGACTGGATTATATAGTAGGGGGAAAGGTGTTTGTGACCAGGGTTTCCAGGCATCTATTAACAAGAAATGGGCCAGGTGGTGTCCTGGGACTAGCACTGATTCAAGTTTCACCCAAGGGGTATCTAAAGTCTGGTGGAACCATTCTCTAATTTGATCTAAGCGAATGGCCGTAAAGTAATCACTGAAATCAATGCATCCCACCCCACCTGAGTTTCGGTGTTTATGAGCAATAGAATTTGAAATACTAGCTTTTTTATCACCCAATAGAAAGTGTTTATAGAGTCTAGTTATGGATGCTAAGTTGTGGAGAGGAAGTGGCAGCGGGAGGTTCTGAATATGTATAGGATCTGGAGGAGTATTTTCATTTTGAATGCAGCTTGTCTGGCCATCCATGACAAATTAAATGAGCGTAGTTCAGTCATCTCTTCCAAGATTTTCTTTAGTAAAGGTTCATAATTGAGTTTGGTGAGGGAATGTAAGTTAGAGGATAGTATAATACCCGGGTACAGAATTCCACTATCTTTCCACACATATGGTAATTTAGCTTGTAATTAGGTTGTTAAGGAATGAGAGGTACCAATGTTTAAAATAAGGGATTTAGAAAAGTTCGCTTTGTAATAGGATATGGCGCTAAACTTTTCCAAAACTTCATGTGCTGACGGAAGCGATCTGAAGGGTTGGTTAGCAATATCAATACAGTATTTAATATTTTCAAACATTTAAAAAAAGTTAAATAACAAACAAAGTAGTACAATGTTACCATAGCAACTTTCCACTACTCTGGGGGGGGGGGGGGTTACACTTTAAAGATTATTGCTCCTGCAATGCAAAGCTTGCTTTGAACTGTCATGACTGGGTTAAATTCATGACAGTTCAAAATACTACTGATCTGTGATTGGCTAGAGCTGGTCACATTGTACAGGGTGCTATGACTGGCCCCATGTACCATATGAGAGCTTTGGGCCAAACCACAGCTCACCAGGAAAAGAAGCACACCTTTGCTAACATTGTAATCATGTGATTGCATAGCAATCACATGATCACCAGGTCCCATTCATCGGGACCTTCATTCACAGTGGTCACAGGTGGGAAACACCCCCTGTGTTAGAACAACCAGAGCGACATACCCAAATGTCGCTTTGCCTGTAGCTGCTGTCCATCCACGGTACATTGTGGGTGGGCAGCAAGTAGTTCATATCACTTTAAAAGAAATGTTAAAGAAATGTCTACATTTGAAGAGAACTTAAAGGCTAGATGCGTTGAATATGTACATTAATTTGGCAGTGCAGGGCATTGACAACAGGTTGGTATGTAGACAGATTTAATTGAATGAGCCAAAGTCAGACTTAAAACAGTATTAAACCTAAAAAGCAACTGTTTTAAATTGTAGCTTACCAGTTCTTAGATGTGGTGGCTGCATTAGTTTTCTTTTTTAGGATGTGGTGATCCAGTCAGTCCAAAAAATGCAAGCCCTCCAGCAAATATAGCAGTTAGAGTATTGAGACAAACCATTTACCACTGACAGGGCTGCTTATCACAAAAGAAAAAATCATGTTTGCTGTAACTGCTTGTGTAACTGCAGTGGGAGCTGTAGTTTAGCTTCAGTTTGTTAGTATATCTAAATCTGCTAGTCAATCTAACACTCCCCTCCCCCAAATAACAGCACCGCTGTCCAAAGGTGCCCCTCTGCTCCTTCACCGAGAGTGATGGCACTGTAATACAGGAGGTATATTACTGGCCAGATCACCAGGTGAAAACAGAGGGGAAAAAAAGAAAAAACTTAATGCAGCCACCACATCTGATTCTGGTCTGGAAAAAAAAAAAGTTATAATCCTATAGCCACAGTTGATCAAGAGGAAGGCAAAAAAAAAAAACAGGAAATCATGACGCAATTTGCTCCTGCAGGGAAAAAAATTCCTTCCTGATACCCTGAGAGGCAATCATATATTCACTGGATAAACTTGACCTATAAATGTTAGTAACCAGTTATATTCTGTGTATCCAAGAAATAATCCAGGCCTTTAAAGCATTCAACTGAGCTGGCCAGAACCAACTCTTGAGGGAGTCTATTCCACATTTTCACAGCTCTTACTGTGAAGAAACCTTTCTGTGTTTGGAGATTACATTTCTTTTCCTCCAGACATAAAGAGTGCCCCCTTGTCCTCTGTGATGACCTCAGGGTGAATAACTCTACACCAAGTTCACTATATGAACCACTGATGTATTTATACATGTTGATTATATCCCCCCTTAACCACTTCCCGTCCTGTAAATGGATTGGTTTCTGTGCAGAGTTGCACCAGATTTTGCACTCTCCAATTTTAGTAAATAACCCTCAATGTCTCTATATTTGTACTTAAGCAGCTTAAATATAAAGGGGAGCTGAGGATTCCCTAGTGGCAAGGAACATTGGGAACTCTGTGAGCTCCCTAAACTGCGAATAAAATTATTAAAGCTATCCTTTCTGAATGCTTCCAAAAGACAATGTCCGATGACATCTACAGGGTTTTTCCCTTCAATACATTCAGGGAAAATAATCCCCTAATGGGGCTTTCATTTTAGAGTATTTAAGACAAAAAAAAAAAAAACATTGAATTTTCCATCACCTTTTGTCTCAATGACAATGGCCACCAGGATAAACAGAATGAATATTTCCTGGAGCAGACAGTAAAAATCCTGACAAGGGTTTTAGCACTTCCATATTCTATACAAAAGTTTAAAAAATATTTTTTATGCTTTATATATTTTAAATCCTTGATTGGACACTTGTGCTCGACCAAGTCCTTAATTTGCCACGTACATTATATTTAAAGCCTTAATGAAAAGGTAAAACCTTTCCAAATAGAGGTTTTCAGGAAATTGTACTGTTGATAAATCATCTTTGATAAATCCATTCATTATAGCAACAAATCTATTTTTTTTTCAACATTTAAAACTTAATAGTGATACAGCTTTCTATATTTTATAGTTAGGTCAGTAAGTAGCAATCTGGCAGATAAAGAACTTGTAATTTTCCCAATCGTTTAGTAATCTAGGAACAGTGCCCTTTAAAACGATAAGGTCACCTTTCGTAACATGCTACACCCATATTTAGGGTGTAACATGTTACAATCGGACTGGCCTCTGAACCCCCCCCCCCCCCATACCTGTTGTGACAGCTAGGATCTTCTGCTCCCTGCTAGCTGAAGCTATGCGGGGTTCTGCCAGCCCGACCATGTCATTCATTCACAGTATTCTGTGAATGGGAAAACTACAAGTCCAGACAGTCTTTGCGGCTTTTCTCAATGAACTACCATGGTGCTCCACAGCGCCGTGGTAATTCATTGAGCCTTCCTGTCAATAAGTACCGTATTTTTTGCTCCATAAGATGCACTTTTTTCTCCCCAAAAAAGGGGGGAAAATGTCAGTGCGTCTTATGGAGTGAATATGGAGCAGCCAGGCCGGTATTTCCACTGCCGCCGTGTCAGAATCCCGGGCCGGCCGCTCAGCTCTGCAGCAGGACCTTTCCTGTTCCTCGGTCCAGCGCTGTGCAGTCTTCCCGAGTCGGTTTCTTTAGTGTGGGCTCTCGGCTTGACAGCCGGGTGCCCAGTGAGCATGTGTGAGAAGCTCTGCGCTTTGTGAATGGTATGGCATCTTCTGGGACACATGACAGGTCCCAGAAGATGCTGGACCAATCACAAAGTGCAGCGGTCAGCCGGGTGCCCATACTAAAGGGAGAACAACTCCGCGGAAGTGGGAGTGGGTACCTGTCAAATTCAGGTACCCGCTCCCCCTCCCTCTCCAAAGGTCCGCAGGCATCTCCTGTACTGTGCAGTCTCTGGTCATCCCCTGTACTGTCCGCAGTCTCTTGGTCATCCCCTGTACTGTCCGCAGTCTCTTGGTCATCCCTTATACTGTCCGCAGTCTCTTGGTCATCTCCTGTACTGGGTCCGCAGTCTCCGGTCATCTCCTGTACTGGGTCCGCAGTCTCCGGTCATCTCCTGTACTGGGTCCGCAGTCTCCGGTCATCTCCTGTACTGGGTCCGCAGTCTCCGGTCATCTCCTGTACTGGGTCCGCAGTCTCCGGTCATCTCCTGTACTGGGTCCGCAGTCTCCGGTCATCTCCTGTACTGGGTCCGCAGTCTCCGGTCATCTCCTGTACTGGGTCCGCAGTCTCCGGTCATCTCCTGTACTGGGTCCGCAGTCTCCGGTCATCTCCTGTACTGGGTCCGCAGTCTCCGGTCATCTCCTGTACTGGGTCCGCAGTCTCCGGTCATCTCCTGTACTGTGTCCGCAGTCTCCGGTCATCTCCTGTACTGTGTCCGCAGTCTCCGGTCATCTCCTGTACTGTGTCCGCAGTCTCCGGTCATCTCCTGTACTGTGTCCACAGTCTCCGGTCATCTCCTGTACTATGTCTGCAGTCCATTGGTTCAGAATATTTTTTTTCTTGTTTTCTGCCCCTAAAACCTAGGTGCGTCTTATGGTCAGGTGCATCTTATGGAGCGAAAAATACGGTATCAGCTTGCCCATACGGGAAGTACGAGCAAGCAGATACAGTGACAGGTCAGAGAGACCTGCATGGCACCAGCGAGTTTCTGATCACTGGTGCAATGCTTTTGAGGCTCCAAAAACAAAAAATAATAAATGCACATTTTTTTACCTTCAAAAAATGTGCATTATTTTTAGTTAAAAGGTAAACTTATCCTTTAAAATTCTTTACTTAGAGCAAGTGCTCCACCTTGGGCTACCCTTTTATTTGCTGATTAGGGATGAATAAAATGTGTTCGATTCAGTGAACATTGTTGTTTGGATCCAGAATTCAAACTCCATTTAAAATTAATGGGAGTCAAACATTCTTTTTTAGCAATGGCCATTTTCTAAGCTAAAAGTCAATGGATTGAGAAAGAAAAGGCACGTGGAAGCTGGCACTAATCTGAGGGGCATGCACTAAAGTATTTTTTGTATTTTTAAAATGTTATCGTTCAAAGGGGAGAGGCCATTTTGGAGAGGCTCAAAGGGAAACATAAAATATGCAATTCATTTAAACAACAAGTATAAGTGATGCCTTAAAGCTGTATATGGACTTACAGTATGTTATGACTCTCGGGACAGTGATAGCGACACCATATTCATCACATATACATAAATATATACACATATGCATCACATAAATTGTATGTTTTTTCATTTACTTTTACATAATTGCTTGGTTTACATACAGCAGCAACAACTCAGTATGATGGATTTTCATATGAAAAGAGATTTTTTTTTTGTGTAGAAGTAATAACGGAGCATTGGAAACAGCTGAAAATGATCTTAATTTATATATAGATATAGAGTATATAAAGTTAAAAAAAAAAGAAAAAGAAAAAAAAGCTAAAGCTATTAACATCATATACATTACCAAAACAGGTGCAATAATAATCAAAAAGCATAGCTTGTTGGGATCTTTCATGCAGAAACACACGGTATTGTGTACAAACCACAATTCACAAATCCACATAGAACTGGATATCTGCCAGCTTTCCACAGGGTTCCCCAAAGAGTGTATGTAAAGGTCCACAATAGAGTTGTAAGGAAATGCAACTAATTATATTGGACATATATTGGCCCCATTCTCATTAAGGGCATCCAATATAATTAACTGCATTTCCTTACAACTCTATTGTAGAGCTTTGCATACATATGGTGGGGAGCCTTGGGATCCTTGTGGTGGGCCCTCTTTGGGGACAGCTTCCCTGTGGAACCTGTGGACGTTGGCAGATATCCAGCCCTAATATGACTAATTCCATGCCGTTTGTTTATGCAGTATTATCTGCTCAAACTGTGTAAGCGTCGCCTAATACTATTGATTGTTTATGACTTTACATATTTACTGGCTTATCCTGATTTTTTACTATCTCGGTTTTACTGTTACATAACTAATTTCTGTATGTCGCATTATAGAATTGATGTACCTAAGTTTTCTCCCTGCTGAAGGAATCATTTTTCCAAAACATGTTGGCAATTCTTGGAAGAATACACTCTAATTGATTCAGTCATTCCAGACAACCGTCTGTTTGCTTGGTGTATTTCTATGCTACAGGGTACATCTGTTATACATGGCCTAAAAAAAAAATCTTCCTTTTCATTTTTGTACTATGAAAGGTTTTATGTTTTTATCCGACCTGTTGGACTGTTTTATTAACAAAATTTGATGTTATTTGTAATAAAGAAAGGTATTTTTTAGACAATTTTTCTTTTTCTGTCTTTAAAGTCCCGGGGGGGGGGGGGGGTGTTTGGTTCCTGGTGTCTTGCAATTTCTTAGAGTAAATTATGGCACACAGAGCAGCTTTTTACTGATGACAGGGTTTTGCACCACCTAGAGGTGATTGGATACTGGCAAAAAGACAGCAAGTCCTCTCCTAAATAATTCCTCCCATACAGGACGCCCTTCAGTTTTATAGCAAGCCATACATTCCAACATAGAGGGAGGGGATCACTGTGTCCTGTGATGCATTCCAAAAAATAGACTTTGCTGATAATCCAAAAATGGGACACAGAGTAGCTTTATTATTCATTACTCTCAGGAATGTCCTAAAGCAATACCCATGAGAGGATGGAGACATGGCAACCACAGACAGGACAAAAAGAACCTACATAGCAGCCAGCAAAAAAACACCTACTAAAGGCCACATCCTCAGCAGCTCATCCACCAGGTACAATCTTGTAAGATTGTGAACCAAAGACCAGGCTGTGGCTTTGAAGCCCAAGTCACAGAAGTTTTATAACATATAAGCCCAGGAGGCACCTACATCCCTGGTAGAATGGGCCATCATCAGAAATAGTGGACCCTTTCCTTCCAAACCATAAGCTTGAGATATAAGATGACAAATCAAATGTGAAATAGTAGACTTTGTAGCCATGAAACCTCTTTGACACTTCAGGAAGGACAAGTAGACAGTCTGATTGCCTGACCATGGCAGTCAATTTCAGATGCATCTTATGCAGGGTCTTGTCCCCTGGCAACTGAGGCCTACAGGAAAAAAAAAAAAAAGGTAAAATGTCCTGGTTGAAATGAAAGACTGAAATCACATTCAACAAAAATGATGCTGGGGTCAAAGAACCACATTATCATGGTGAAATACCAGAAATAGCTCCCTGCTAAAAAGAGATGCCAGTTCTGGCACCCTTCATAGAGAAGTAATATTAGCCAAGAACACAACCTTTCATGTCAAAAGGACTAAGGGAAGATCCAAGATTGGCTCTAATGGTAACTCCTGTAAAGCCAACAGTAGCAAATTGAGGTCCCTCAATGTCAAAGGCAACCTTACCAGAAGAACAATTATGCGTGACACCCTGAACAAAGGCATGCACTAATGAAGAAGACAAGCTGGCCTTTGAAAAAGATTGTCAAAGCTGAAATCTGCCCCTTGATTGTACTGAAGGCCAGTTGCATAGCAACCCCTGACTGGAAAAAATTCTAAATACTGCCCACAACATACTTGCAAGAATTAAACCTCCTAGCCTCACACCAGGTCACATAGGATTTCTAGGTTGATATGATGATGTGACAAGAGATCTGGGTGGGTGGAAGTGTCAAAGGACTGTCCACTGACATCTTCAAAAAGTAGGAATACCTCTGGGCAAAGCTGGTGCAATCAGAATTACCAGTACTTCTGTGATGCAGATGCAATAGTAGCTGTAATGGAAGAAAGGCATGCACCAGAGAGACCTTGTCACATGGCATCGCCAGGGCATCTACCTAAAAAACCCTGAGGATCCCTAGTCCTGCAATAAAGCAGTCTAGCTTCTCATTTAGCCTAAATACCAAATCTACAGTATGTCCAGCATGCCCCACCAATAACAAAGAGCCTCAATACCTCCAGGTAGAAAGCTTGCAGCTGACAGCTTGTAGTTCTCAATAAGTTTACTAAGTAGTTTATTGATCCTTCCTGTCATTCAGTAACTGCCTGCCAGTATGAGGTATGGGCAGACAACTAAACTGGTAGTCTTCAGGAGCCTGAGATTGCACATACAATCTGCTTATCCTGGGTGCAATGCTTTACAGGCGCCTAATAAAAATAACAACTGCACTTTATTTTTTTACCTGCAAAAAGATGTGCATTTATTTATTTTTTATTTTTAAAGTGAACTTATCCTTTAAAAGACATTTGTTCTGGTTATAAGAACAATGGGATCTTGATGGAGAAATTGCTCTTTTTTTTCCCCCCTTTGTCATGGTTTACTAATACAAAGGAATGTATCCAAGCCTGATTGAGGGGCTATATGGTTGAGTACTCAGCTGACCAACACCGCAGAAATGTCTGTAATAGTTGTTTTGCACATTAACTAATCATGCTTCCAGGAATGTATGCCCTTTTCCTTAAAAGGTGTTAAGGATTACGATTGGCCACTACCAATTATTACTGTTTATAATGCAGCCAAAACTAAAATAAGGTAGTCTCTCAGCAGAGCTGCTATAAGCATACATCTGTTTTCATCATCTGCCAAGATGTTGGAAACGAGTGAGCCTCTTTGGAGAAAGACATCTATATCATACCTGCAAATAAGTTTCTTGTTATATTTTTACAACATTACATTTGTTATCTCTGTCATTACTCAACCAAATGTTATATACTTACATGTGTTTGTGTGATCTCTTTGCGCATTTTGAAACAAACCTCCAAAACATCACATGATCACTGTGATAAAAGAGACCTGTGCAAAAGCAGTCCCAATCAGTGAAAGGGCTACTGTGCCAAAGCAACAGTATGTTTGTTACAATAGGAGACAACCCAGCTGCCCCCATACCAACAGGCATGCTTACACGACCTGCAATACAGCTTCCAAAGCTGGAGAGTCTTCTCTGTGTCTCCTGTGATGCCTCCATCAGTGCTGCTGCTACTACTGCTACAGTTCCTTTATCCTCAGAATGTGCTATGTCCAGCTTCCCATGCCAGCAATATGGCTCTTCCATTCTGCTCTTCCCCTCTAATGTCATCGCTGGGCAGATACCAATGATGCTCAATTAGAGGCTGCCTGGCCCGACAGTGACCATGACTTGCTGGATGTTTATTCGTTTACATATCCATGCTGGTGACAAGCGGGAGCATGAGTATAGCTATGTAAAAAAATAAACACCGAGACAAACCATGAAACATGAAGTAAGCCCATAGAGCATCACAAACAGTACCTCTGCCCCCAGTGGTCAGTAGGAAAAAGGCACAGGCAGCCTACACAGCTTCTGTCCCCCAGTAGAGAGCAAGGTCTGTAGTTCCCTGGTATATATCTAGATCTTTCTTTGAATATTGGAACTACATTTTTGCAATGCCAGTCAGTACCATTCCTGCCATTCAAGAGTCTTTAAAAATCAGGATGAGCGGCTCAGCTATCATTGACCCAAGTTTCCGGAGGATGCACGGGTGTAAGCTGCTTTTGGTGATTTGTTTATACTGTATTTTAAGTCTGCTTCAGACCCGGTTTTCTGATGACCACTAAGGTACTTCCCTCCCATTGGTACTAGCATTACTACTATTCATTATAAATCTTTCTTCCTGTGTATAAACTGAAGAGAAAGATGTTTTTAATTGCTTTAGACTTGTCCATATCATTTGTAATCAAAGCCCCTGATTCATCCTTTATGGGCCCTACTTGTTCTGTCCTTGCCATTTTTTACTGTTGATTTATAGAAATTTTGTTTCATAATTTCTGTAGCGATGTGCTTCTTATAATCTGAGCAGCTCTGATTGACCACTTGCATTTCGTATAACATCCCATTACCATAAAAAGTAAATCTGTTTATTTTGTACTTTTTGAAGGTCAGTTTCCTTCTCTTTTCTCCCACTTCTCAGTTCTTTCAGAAAATGTCTTCCCTTTTAGTATTGCATAACAAGGAGAGCATCTTGGTGAAGTTGGCTTTTTTGAAAATCAAAGTTCTAGTGGTACTCACATCTTTTTCCTATAGCTTAGATCAAACATAATTACATTGTTGTCACTATTGCTTAAGTTTTGCCTAACTTGCACATCTGAAATGAGCTCTATAATATTAGAAATCACCACATCTAGCAAACCATTTTTCTAGGTGGGGCTTCTAACATTTGACTCATCATATCGTGCATAGTGTTAATTGCTCGGTTTACTTGTATACTTGTAGTCCTCCATATCATCACTTCCCAACTAATTCTGTCTGCGAAAAGATATTTTTCTCCTCTTAAATGTTAGGAGGACTTTAATACACTCTTATAAATTAAAATAGACCACAATAGTGAATCATTGTTCTTCATGCATAGAAACGCCCAGAGACAGCTCACAACAAAATATCACTATCAAACTATATGTATCAGATATGCTGAAAACATAAATGAATGGGGAGAGTATTACCAAACATGTCCACCCTAAAACCACTAAAATTGGTGAAATAAGATAAGTATAGTTATACTCCCCATTAGTTTTTGTTTTGGTTAATTGCTGGCTTGATCATTTTGAATCCTAATATTGTGAGGGATTAATTTATCTATAGAGTAGTTAGTCAGGGACATGGACAGAAAAAACATCAAACCGTAAATTCTAAATCCTTCAAATCTCAAAAGACAACTCTGCAGTACAGTTCAGCAAGATTTTGGCCACTCAGCATTCTCCAGAATCTCACCAGAAGGAGGATTTATAAAGCTAAAGTTTAGCTAAAAATAAAATTCTCTTCAGCTTGAATGACATTAGTTACCATTAATGAAGTTCATTGCACTCCGGGTGGCTAGATCCTATAGAAATCATCTGTGCAAGGATGCCTGGTCCTCTTCTGGTCACAGAACTTCCAGTGTTGTGATGATTAATAGTTTTGAATCTTCGGGCAGGACAGCAGTGAAGATGATCCACCAAGGACCTGTTCCATTCTCCTTGCCTGAGAAAAGTTCCTTCATTATTTATGCATTCATCTGAATCCACAGAAGATCCAGCTGCCTGCACAGTGTGGGACATACTTCAGTGTTGGTAAATAAGGTCAATAAAGCTGTAAAATTATTTATTTTTTTGATAAACTTAAGCTTCAACTAATTTTTTTTTACCAATATTATTATGTACCTTGTGCTGCTTTGGATTACACCAATTTGTAGCTGCTAGCACCCTAACACACTCTCATATAAATTTGCTCTAATACCACGAAACACGTAGGAGCAAGGCTTATAAATGATGCTGAAGGACTATACAGAGGTGACTCATTGATAGCTGGGCGTTAAAAAACTGCTTGTGAGCGCCACACAGTGGCGATTTTAATTTATTATAGAAGGTACTGCTTATGTTGAAAATGTGAGGTTTTATTCTGGCAAATGGATAAATAAATATTTTAAAAGGGATAAAGCATTTTTCTACTCCTTTACATGTGAATGATGCGAAGAGAAAACTGGAGAGTGCCTAGAAAAAGGATTCAGTTCCTTGAGAATATAAAGGATTACTTAACACATTATTCAGGATAATACACTATTTTTCTTTATAAGTTGACTGTGTGGAAGAAGATTTAAAGGGACAGCATTGTGAATACTGAACAGATTGAGGAGAATCAGAAAACAATTAAAGAATATCAAGGGAACTGATCAATAAAATGGTCCAGTTAAGGGTACATCTGGTGTAGGTGTCACAGATTGCATGATAATTTACAGCATATATATCACTCAAGGCACAGTTGATAATTATGTATGTAAGTAGTATAATCCACCTAGCAAATTTGGTTGCTTGAAGGATAAGGCACTATGTGGTTTTCCCACTCTGAGCGGGAGAGAACGTACTGGTCCCCCAACAGTTGAGACTGATTGAAAAAAAAGCAATGTTTGACCATACATGATTGTAGGGCGAAACGATTCAGGTGAGAGCACATCTTTCTTGAAGAAATACACACAAACACACAAGATTTTTGGAGAGATATTTAGTGTTGGAGTGTATTTTGTGTTTGAAATTGGCACTGCATGGTTTTGTGTTTGCTTTTTTACCATTTCAGCAAGAGGGAATAGGATCATGGATCACATTTAAAAAGTGGACATTGCTTTAAGTGCAAGGTCCACTTTAAAGCAGAATTAAATGCTATATTGAAAAAAAATGGCCCCCAAGAGCTTTATGCCATAATGTATTAATATGCACCACATATTAGCACATTACAGCAGACTTGCCAAACAATTCCTTCTAGAGCGATGGTGTCAGCAGTTTCTTCAATCTCCTTCAGGTTTGGACTCTTCGCCTGCTTGACTGACATCACAACACAGAGCAATGCTGTGCCTGCATGACTTGGTGTATAGTAACACTGACAAACCGGGACAAGCACTTATAGCAGAAGAGACCAATAGGATCGCTTCCAAAATAAAAATACTGTCAGTTTTTTTTTTTTTATTTGTAAGAGTTTAATTCTACTTTAAGTGAAGAAGAGTAAAAAAAATAGAGTTGGGCTAGAAAGAAAAACATTTTTTCTGATAGCACATCACATACTATAAAAGAAATAGTGATCTGCTTTTTTCTCACACACAAAAATATATATATTTAATTGGTTGACATTTCTTAAGTTATAAACGTCTCCTCTATACAAACTTGAGCAGTGCACAATGCTTTAAAGAATCTTTATATGAAATACTGTACAGTAATGGTACAGCAGTCAACAGTCTGAGCTTTGATCTCCTGTAAATCCTACAGCTAGCTGGAATAAATTGCCCTGCCAAGCAAGAATCAATGATATTTTACTGTCTCTGCAGGGAAGCTATTAAATATAAATGCAAAAAGATGTACTTACACATAAATAAATAACACACTACAGGGACTATTTCCATGCAAGACATGTGTGTAAACGTAATCAAAGAGTTTCATGCATGTAAAGAAAAGGATATATTGCACCTAGAGGCCTAATTAAAGCCTAAAGATGCCACAGAAATTAAGCAGAATGTATCTATGGATATTTATTATACTGTGAGTTTTTAGGAAAGACTGTTTAATTAGTGAAAGAAAATAAAATTCATTGTTTCTGCATGATTTGAAAAAGTGGGGTAGAACAGCAAGATAACCTTGAGTTTAAAAACTGCATGAGCTTATTTTGTTTAATAAAGGTGAGAAAAAAAAGAACGGTGATGAGGAACTGAAAAACATAATAACCAGACATTATTTTACTTACATCTGTCGTGAAAATTAAAATGACTGCTGACTGCTTTGCCAAGTCTGTAGGTTTGTTAAAATAACACTCCAGCCAAACATTTTTTTTTATTTTAGAATGTGGAAGCATTAGCACTTCTGTCATGTTTTTATTGCTGTGTCATTGAAAATGCAAACAGGGAAACAGCAACACACACACAAAGTACCGCTCCAAGCTCCATTAACAAATCAACCCGGTGATAAACTCCACTCCGGGTACAGCTCCCCAGGGGCTCAACCTGCCTGATCATCAACTGGATAAAAGAGAGAGATGGAAGCACACACAAAAAGCCACTCAATTTCAAACATGACAGGAAGGTTTCAGATCCGTCTCCTCCCAAACCATGCCCCTCGAACATGTTTTATCTTTCAGATGCTTAATCGAAAACTCTGTTTGCATTTTCAATGACACAGCAATAAAAACATGACAGAAGTGCTAATGCTTCCACATTCTAAAACAAAAAAAAAAGCCCATGATGGGTGAAACGCGTTAAAGGATCATAGTTTTGGAGGGGATGGAGCTGAAGATTTCCTGTCATATTTGAAATTGAACAGCTTTTGGTATGCACTTCCAGCTCTCTTTTATCCTGATAAAAGGGAAACAGCAACAGAAATATGGCACATATTTTAACACTCCCCCACCTAGAAAAGTGCTTTTATCCCTGACTGTGTCTACATTTGAAAACATTCCCTTTCATGTAACAGTGACCTAACAAATTTAGAACACGTCAGTGAAGGCACAAACACCAACAATGTAGTATGTAAACCACCTGCGCTACCCAGATAGAATAAAAACTGAAATTAGGAAGCTGCAATCACCTAGCTATACACCTGAATAAATTGCAAATATAAAGAAAAAATGGTGTTGCGCTCCCATACACAGTACCTAAATATTAAATACACTCAAATGGCATGATATATGCATGGATTTAATACATCTCTAATAAACGCTAATGTGTGAGATATAACCATCAAAAAAAGACAATCTTGTGATAATTTGTAAGAATATATACATATATAAAAGAAAAAATACACATCAAAAACTGAAGAAAATGGTGAGACAATGCACATGCTTCCCTTCATTAAGGGCAAAAGTGACATAAATCACAACTAAAAAAAGTGATAAATATATGGCATAAAATATGCCTGCAAACGTGCCGTGAAAAAAGACTCACAACTGACGTGGATAATACCTATAGTAGTATACGGTGAGACTGTCAGGATAAAAACCTGACTCAAGACAAGACTTTTGGACCACACAAAGTCCTTCCACATAAATGTGTTTCAAAAATGTGATAAGTGACCAAAATAAACAAATATAAATAATGTGCTCCAGTCCCTAATATATAGCAAAGGCAAAGAGACCTTTATGGAAGAGACTCCATGAACATATCCAAAATATTAAAAAAAGATATCCAAAGCAAAGTGTATTGAAACATTTCTCTGTACATCATAACAAAGATCCATGCACATTAGTGTTTTGGGGCATTGAAAAGTATAAGAAGAACTGAAGAGGTAGCAATAAAATCTTATGTTGCCTAGATGGACAATTACATTTGGACATGTATCGATATGTGTGGTACCATGTTTGGTTAAATCATATGAATAGGTTTAAAAGATATTCTGTAACTGGTCGTACTCCTGTGGGTGACACCATGTTTTAGCCTCCTAGTTCCATTTTTTTAATTGTTGTATTTTTAATTGGCCCTGTTTTTTATTAACTGGCCCTCTTTATATATACGATTTATTGATAATTCGATGTCAGAGACAGTTAACTGTGGATATTATACCTCCTTGTTCCCATGTTGTCCGGTTTTAATAGTAACACATCTTTATTTATTAAATTATGTGTTGAGTTAGTTGCAATAGTATTATTAGGTGTTTTCCCTACCTTATCAGGCTTGCTTAGAAAGGAGTTTTTGTATTAGGAGTTTTTTTAGTCTGTCCAACAGTTTGAGGTTTTTAATGAGATTTTTTATTGGCTGGTTTTCATATATATTTATCATTTTTTTTAAATATTAATTTTTTAGGTTATATACAGTATATTTTTTTGAGATTATCTTTTTATCAATGTTTATAATTAAATGTTTATTAGTTTGAGATGTATGGTATATATTTTTAATTATATCCCATTGACAAATAATCTGATTTCATATCTATATAAATTTGTTTTTTAATAACTAGATGTCCCCAGCAGTCTAGTGGTTGTATTATTAATATTGGATTAGGGCTCTTAAATTATAGTTGTATCCTGCAGTAGTTGTTCATTAGTTTTAATGGGCTTTTAGATTATGGCTGAAGGTCTACAGTAAAATGGTAAAATCTTAGATCTTGATTAGCAGACTCAGTATAAATAGCACGCATAGTCACCACGCTCGCTGTCCCTGAGGAAGTCACGTGATATGTGATGCAATGTGTCGGATGATACAGATGTGGTGAAGTCACTTCCGGCGTGGGCGCCATTTTGGTACACCCAGAGAGTATACTCAGCGTTTTTTACATGAGGTTTTGTGAGCTTGTCTTTTACCTCTAACATGTGAGTCAGCACTTTGTTGGCTTGTGAAATTTAAATACATTTAAAGTATTACACCATGGGAGGATTATTCTTCTTCTTTCCAATATATACGTGAGTTGGCTGCGCTTAAAACTTAGTTAGTTTCTGCCTAAAAGAAACTCGGATATCAGGATTGGTTATACCTGTTGTTCCATAAGGTGGATACCACCACTATTTCTAAACCGGATCTGTACCTGCTGATTGGCCGTATTACTGTGTCTAATAATTTGAAGACTTATTGGCCCCTGGGGGTCGCTACATGAAGGTGAGGGGGCAATCCAGCCAATGGCGGACACCTTTTTCTTACACCTGCATCACCAATTTTCTTCCATTGGAATTTTTCACTTTATTCAGCTGTTTGAAGATTTCACATGGGGACATTTGCGGTTTATTGTTATTTTTTGGTGGCACAGATTTTGTGGCTTAGTAGGGTATTTTATATATTTTGCAGCACATTGTGTTATTTACTTTGTGGCACTGTTTAATGTGTTTGTATTAGCACAAATAAGCCCCAGTTAGGGACTGGAGCATATTATTTATATTTGTTTATTTTGGTCACTTATAACATTTTTGAAACACATTTATGTGCAAGGACTTTGTGTGATCCTAAAGTCTTCTCTTGAGTCAGGTTTTTATCCTGACAGTCTCAACGTATATTACTATATATCCACGTCAGTTGTGAGTCTTTTTTCTCGGCACTTTTGCAAGCATATTTTATGCCATATCTTTTTCACTCTTTTTATTTGTGATTTAAGTCACCTTTGCCCTTAATGAAGGGACGCATGTGCATTGTTTATTATATCCATGCATATATCATGCCATTTGAGTGTATTTAATATTTAGGTACTGTGTATGGGAGCGCAACACCATTTTTTCTTTATATTTACAAACACCAACAAAATATTTTAATGAGTACAGTAGGAGAGGGTCAAAGGAAAACTACAACTATCCATATTGGGCCCCTGTGCTTCCCCCAGCACTCTACTGTACCTGCAGGGCTTTAATGAGGAACATTTCATGGTCTGCATCCCTTTAGACATGATTTCCTTTTGGGAGTATCTCACCCAAAAAAGATATTTTGATGCAGGTGATGTCCAAAATCTGACTTCTGGAAAATCAGTGAGCCAATCACACAAGCAGGAAATTACATTTCTAGGGGGGATTCTGTACACCATCTGTATATAGAATGCCTCCAGGTTGCCATTTGAGTTTTACAAAAAATTACAGAGCTTTAGATTGCAAAGCAAGCTAATTTTTAATAACATTAAATTACAATATGACTTGTGTTGCAGTTGTATATGCTATATTGTTTTTCTTTTATTTGCTATATTATTCCCACCAAAGTGGAAGTTACCTTTTAAAGTATATCATTTTTTTTTTTTCGTTTTTGAAAGAGAAAAGCATAGTTGATAGAGAAGAAAGCATTCCTGTGCTCGGACTAAAAGAAAAAATGGAAAGTTGTATACAGTACTTTTATTTCCTGGGGCCTTTCCATAGCATCACAACAGTGATAGAGCTCCACTTTTCCAACAGGACCAGTAAATATCTTTAAAATTGTTAGTGTATAGCCCCAGGTATTTCCATGAGGGAGTGTGGCAGGTTCATTCAAAATTAAGTGGCATGCATGATCCTACTCTCTTCCACACACACACACCCTCCCTTTTTTGAGGCCAGTCAGACTGCATGCTTGCTCCTCCATGGCACCAACACCATACCCTCATCAAGGTATGTATTTTTAGGGTGAGCCCTATGCTGTTTTTTGTGGGATCCCTTATTAATATCTATAGCAGACCATACCATTTGCTTGACAAGCCCTGGTCTATTAGCCTATGAAATGGCCAGTTCTCCTTTTGTAACATTCAACTATCATTGACTACTATGAAGTTTGTATTCAACACCCAAATTTAAGTAATGTTTAATGAGCCTGCCTGCAACTGAACCCAGGTATATTTGGCCCAGCCTTAGTTATAATTACATTATATAAGTAAGACACATTGAACTTAAAGTGTAGCCCTTCAACCTTGTTAAATAGTAGTGATCTTTCTCGGAATCAGAGGGGAGATACAGGAACACTGCAACATAGTTCTGTAAACTTAATGTCTTGAGTGTTAAGTGCAAACAATGGTGAAGGTAAAATATCTGCTCTCCCAATTGACCCCCTCTTAGCCCTGTCTCACAGGATGACCATCTACACCCCCTTGTTGCCATTGTGTAATTTTATAGAAGGATAGGAAAAGAACGTATGGTGTCCCGTAAATCTGGAAATTCCCTTTAAGTCTATATAAATTATTACTAGAATATATAAGTCAATGCAAGCCTTGTTAAACTGCAAAAATACTCCGCTATCATTCGGTTGATGGGACAGTTGTTAAGGCACAAGAATCAAGAATGAATCATGTGTACCAGACATAAAAGAAAATGTTGGTCTTATTTATATTCAGCATTTTTATCATCAGTACATTCTTCATACTCTTATCAGTACAATTTTAAAATATGCAAACCATTGTCTGTTTCCATTGAAGACGGCAGAAAGATCTGTGAATAATTCAGCTTGAAGCCCGTATGGTGTTTTAACTGTAGTCACTGTCATTTTTCATCAGTGTATGAATGACGAGCTCCTTTTTGTCCTAATCTCAAGCAGTGACCTTCCTGTAATGACAGAGAGTTTTCTTTCTGGTTTGAGGGTAACCTTTTCAGAGCTATCACTTCTCTGCTTTGCAGCATTAACAGAAACACTATGAATAATAAATAGATTACAGGATATTGGTTTCAGATAGACCCCAGGACATTATTTTTCTTTAATGGAAATTGGTCATATTTGGTTGGTTTTAAAGGTGGAATGGGTGAAAAGTCTATAAAGTGGTACACTTAAAATTCTCCAGAAAAAAAACCCAATTGGCTTATTTTAATTGTTTTGAGCATAAGACCTCTTCATTGGGAATCAAAACTACCTTAGGGTTTTTTCTCTCTATCTTGGAAAAAAACAACAATGAAATTCTTTGTGGGCCTAATATTTAATTGGCTTGGAAGGACTTAAATATTCCTAAATCCTTTTTGCCAATCACCTGATGCCAAAATTTGATAAAGGACTACTTTTTAAAATTGCAGTAAGGAAATCAATTAGCTACTATAAGAAATAAATTATGTTCCTTTTACTTTAACAGTATTAAATACATGTTTTATAATAAGCCAAGATCATTTAAAATATATGGTCTAGGAATAACAATATTATACTTTAGTAAGAGGATGTCAATAAATCAGATATACTGTAGAATCCTTTGTGTGATTCAAAAAATACATGTTATGTAGTTATTTTGTTTATAGTCTAAAGAAATACAGGTCTATGAAATCTAATTCGGATGACATTAAAGTTGGACCAAATTTCCAAGATTTGGATGACTAGGCCAAATCTAAAAAGTCACTGTTATTTTTGGCAGTTCTGATTTTTATAAGGCTTCTGGGATAAAGAATCAAAAGGTTGCCACTATTGCTTGAGCATTTTGCGTGACTGTTAGCAGAGCTTTGTTTTAGCAGGAACGCAGGGGAACGCAGGGGAACGCAGTTCCGACACCTCCAGCACTGAATAGCAAGGGGTGCTGGGGTGTGCTGGAGGATCTATTGTTCCTGGCTGCTCGGGGATCTATTGTCACCGAAGGGGGTCTGTTATTATGTGGTGGTCTATTGTTGCTGGTGGGGCAACTGTTGATGGGGTCAATTGTTGCTGGGGGATCTACGGTTAAGGGAAGGGGTTTATTGTTTTTGGCTGCTGGAGAGTCTATTGATGCTGGTTGGTGGGAGATCGGTTGCAGCTGCTGGAGGAACCTATTGTTGCTGGGGGGTCTAATTCTGCTGGCTGCTGGTTACTGCTTTCATTGTTATTATCAAATTGCATACAAATTATTTAGTATCACAGAGTGATACTTGGTTCTGTAAAAGGTGTGGTACTCTAAAAGGTGCGGTACTTGGAGGTAGGTAGGGGGTGGAACCAAGTAACAGTGCTCAGAGATGGGTGGGGGGTGGAGACAAGTGAATCAGAAGGGGAGAGTTCCTGCACCTATTTTGAGAAAAAAAAGCCATTACTAAGCGCCACCAAGTTCACCCCGTCCAAATATACCATATTTTTCACTCCATAAGACGCACTTTTTTCCCCCAAAAAAGGGGGGAAAATGTCAGTGCGTCTTATGGAGCGAATGTAAAGCGGCCGGTCCGGTATTTCTGCCGCCACCATGTCAGAATATCAGGCCTGCCGCTCAGCTCCTCTCCTGCAGGACCTTACCTGTTCCTCGCTCCAGCGCTGCAGTCTTCCCGTGGCGGCTTCTGTGACAGCCGGGCGCCCACTGCGCGACACGATAGGTCCCAGAAGGCTCCGGGCCATTCACAAAGTGCAGCGCTTCACGCGCATGCGCAGTGGGCACCCGGCTGTCACAGAAGCCGCCGCGGGAAGAAGGAAGGACAACTCCGCGGAAGTGGGAGCGGGTACCTGTCAAATTCAAGTACCCGTTCCCCCTCCCTCCCCAAAGCTCCGCAGTCTCTGGTCATCTCCTGCACTGGGTCCGCAGTCTCTGGTCATCTCCTGCACTGGGTCCGCAGTCTCTGGTCATCTCCTGCACTGGGTCCGCAGTCTCTGGTCATCTCCTGCACTGGGTCCGCAGTCTCTGGTCATCTCCTGCACTGTGTCCGCAGTCTCTGGTCATCTCCTGCACTGTGTCCGCAGTCTCTGGTCATCTCCTGCACTGTGTCCGCAGTCTCTGGTCATCTCCTGCACTGTGTCCGCAGTCTCTGGTCATCTCCTGCACTGTGTCCGCAGTCTCTGGTCATCTCCTGCACTGTGTCCGCAGTCTCTGGTCATCTCCTGTACTGTGTCCGCAGTCACTGGTCATCTCCTGTACGGTGTCCGCTGTCTCTGGTCATCTCCTGTACTGTGTCCGCAGTCTCTGGTCATCTCCTGCACTGTGTCCGCAGTCTCTGGTCATCTCCTGCACTGTGTCCGCAGTCTCTGGTCATCTCCTGTACTGTGTCCGCAGTCTCTGGCCATCTCCTGTACTGTGTCCACAGTCTCTGGTCATCCCCTGTACTGTGTCTGCAGTCCATTGGTTCAGAATATTTTTTTTCTTGTTTTTCTCCTCTAAAACCTTATGTGCGTCTTATGGAGCGAAAAATACAGTATATGGTATATTTTTTTTTTTGTCCCTATTGACAGGTAGCGCTACTAGGAGCTTTTCCAAACCATTCTGCACGATCGTGTACAATTTGCGGTTCTACATTACATACTTTTGGGGACTGTTCTTTTTTTTTTGTTTTAATTTGGCCGTATTACAACTTATTGAAATTTTCATGTATTTGCTCATCTGTAATTTCAAGCATGGCTAATCCATTGGAAGGTAACACACAGCATTTATATGTAATGTGACATTTAAGCCCAACCTTTTTTTGTTTGTATTGGATAGATTGGGGAATTGTCAGAGCCTCTGCCAAGTTTTTTTTGCTATCTATGTCTATGCTGGGGAGGTTCACTATTACATTATGGATTTGTGACATTTTTCACCAGGCCAGAAAGGAACAAAAAAAAAACAAACAAAAAAAAAAAACCACAGTTATCACTGGAACAAAAAACTGTTGCAATGAGTACTAGTCAAGGTGGATTTGTCCCTCCCTGTGGACAGAGGCACAGGATAAAGTGAGAGAAAAGCTCTCATTTGAAGTCAAAGCATTTAAAAGTCTTACTGGTTCAAACTCTACCTTACTTTGTGCAAAAACAATATTTAACATGGGGTTCAACAATAATTTCACATATTAAGGGCAACATAGTACTCAGAGCTCTAGGTTGATATGACATCAGTTATTTTAAACTGTAATAAATCTTTTTCCAGTAGGTGTACAGCTCAATTTTAGTGCAAAACATTATCTTCCACAGATAACTGAAATATACAACTGCTTAAAACATGTAATGCTTTTCTTCACAGTAGATAAACTGGTGCCCCCTATTGTTTTTTTTTGTAGAATAAACGTTTACATTTGTATTGAATAGTGGCAGACTTTGAGATTGTCACAGAATACTTTTACATCCATAAAAGGATAACCAACATTTCAAGAATATTAGCGGATTTGTAATCTACTGCTTACAGTAATTTTTAAAACGTTTTCAACCAAATTCACTGAAGGAATACCAAGATTGATGATTATGTACATGTAGTGTTATAAACTACAAGACCTCCTACTTTCTAGCTCCCTGGTCTCCACCTCCCACGCCCGACTGCAGGACTTCCCCATCCTCTGGAACTCACTACCCCAATCCATCAGACTGTCACCTACCCTCCTCACCTTTAGGCGCATGCTCAAAACCCATCTCTTCAGGGAAACCTACCCCACCCTCACCTAACTGCCGATCTCCTCCACTTCTCCTACCACTCCATCCCCCACAGCCACTTCCTCCTGTGGCACTATCCCCTCCCTCCTAGATTGTAAGCTCGAAAGAGCAGGGCCCTCGAACCCCTCGTGTATTGTTTTGTTACTGTACTGTCTCATGTTTCAATTTACACTTAAATTTCATGCACTTAGAAAATCAGTTTTCATTAGCACCTTTGGTGCTAATTAATCTTTCAGCCAGCGAGTTATACCCCATAGTAGGGTTGTTATTAAGTCAACCACAGCCCAAGACTGACTACTTGTTGGTCTGTTTTGGCTGTGGGAAATGCGGACATCAAATATTATCATTGGATTAATTAATGCCTTTAAGGCCTATATTAAAAAAAAAAAAAAAAAACAGTCCAGATGCTATATGCATTTTTTTACCAGTGCTGTGTAAGATCTCAACTTAGAAATGACCACATTTGTTACCTTAAAAATTTATACAAAAATAGCTATCCAGTAAGACAATGTACCCAGAATAAAAATAGAAAACTACATTCGATCTCAACACTACAAAACATCTATGGACTATAGATAACTACAATTAAGTGGGCTGGAATTTGATTTAAAATTTGATTTAAAAAAAAAACAACTTTTCTTTGATAGTAACAGAGAAGTGGGGCTTTTTCTTGACCTCTTAGAATCCAAAATTGCTCTAAAAGGTGGGCCACAGTGGTCACTGTAAATGGTAGCAGCTGCCTATGCCTCAAGACTTTAGAAACAAGGCCAGACCAAATTCACTATAACTGTTTAAATAATTTTTTTTTGTTTTTTAAGGCATTTGTCATTTTTTTGCATGTACTGTATATTAACAGAATTTCACATGGAATTATACCATTACAAAATGTATAATAAGGCACATCCAAAAAAACCTTCATTCAAATATTTTAATCTAAAAGGTGAGGATAGCGGATATATACTTACCTAATCTGCCAACCCTCTGAGCGCAAGACCAGTTTCCGTGACAACTTTTTTCCCCTACACACTAGCAGTCTTGTGAATGGACTATTCCTGATGTCATCATGCCCATAGACCAGCTCTGGACGTGAGGGCAGCAGGAAAAGTCCACCGCTGGATGTGGTGGGAGCACTGTTTTCCTGAGGATCCGGTAAGTATAGCTTTTCCTTGCTCCCTGAACAAAACGAGAAGTTAACCCATGCAGTGTGAGCACAGCCCCACTGCATGGGAAAATTAAAACACATTTCCCAGAGCTCTGCTTTAATTCAGATTAAAATATCACAGAATGGTTTAAGTATAAATCAGGGAAAAATGTATATATTGTGACAAGACGAGACTGTCACTGTGAGAAGCTAGGAAAATGTGACACAGGATTCTCATTTAGGGTGAATGTGAAGATTCAAACTAGTGTTTCTGGGCAGAGAAAGTTGTGGACGTGACCCTCTGGATTTTGCAACTCTGGATCCGAACATTCAATCCTGTGTCTGGGTTTTGTTAGACACCTGCAATCTGGAGTACACAGGTGTGAGGGGTTGTTATATACTCAGGTCTGAGAATAGCTCAGGGCTCGCAATTGGAGATCACGGCCAGTGGGGGAAGACAGAAGGTCAGAGGACCCAGCTAGAAATCAAGAGACAGAGGTCTTAGTTCAAGGAGTCAGGTCAGCACCGGGGGTGTCAGGAGAACCTGTAGTCTATAGTCCAGAGGTGGGCCTTACAGCAGGGCACCATTATAAAGGCTAGAAAGCCAACTTTATTGAAGTTGAAGAAGATCCCCTGCATAGGAAATCATTCTGTTGTGAACTTTTGCTACCAAGCCCTTAAATAATTCCTGCATGCCATGGGTGTAGCAATCGTACCCACAGAGATGGACGCGGTTCAACCATTTTGCTCCAACCTCCATCTTGGCAAAGGATCATCCATCTTGTACAAATATATATTTCTTCATCCCCCTCCTCCTCTGCTCCTCCACAGTGACATGTGGCCTGAGTGATGAGAAGTGTCACAGGCGGCCAAAGCACAGCAGGAAGCTCCGAGCTATAAAACCTTTATGAGCTGGGTGCCTCGCTGTCTAAGAAACTGTGCAATCTGGCACACCGTAAAAGTCCCTCACTGAACTTCAAAAGACCTTCCAAGGGTTTGTAAAAACAGACTTACTTTTAAAAACTCACTTTTCATATAATTTGATATCTTAACGTAGGACATAACTACCTAAACATGGAGCCTATATTCGGAAGGCTCATTTTGAGGCCATTCTCCTGGTATGTGACACCCCATAGCTGGCATACCTAGGAAAGCGGAAAAGTATATCTCTTGAACCATTGAAGTGCATATTTCATGTTTCATCTCTAACCATTCTGCAGATGCGACCGAGTATTAATATACTAGTGCCCAGGCCGGCAAATGTGCCGAGGAAAAGTTATGAGCCAAAATATAAGCTAGGAGAAATTCTGGTTGTAACTTAAGTCTCCACCCAACACCCCTCCCCAAATAAGGCAATTGGTTTTTTGTTGTAAGGAGACACCCTGCTGGGATTTAGTAGAAAAAGGGCTGTTATGGTTAGAGTTGTGTGTGAGAGAAAGCAGAATCTCCTGCGTTTAACATTGAAACTAGCAGTAGAGACAAGAAAATCCTTTTTGGCTCATGAGATTTGAAGCTGCTTAACCCAAAGCTTTTTGGCAAGTACTTATCTACCTAAACTTCTGTTATCTTTTTGCGGTTGTATTGCTCTCTGTATATATATATATATATATATATATATATATATATATATATATATATATATATATAGTGACAGTATGAACGGCAGAGTGATGGATGGACGATATGTGTCACCTCGCATGAGGTCATACTGTGAGGTGTAAGGTGGAGTCCACTCCGGGTTTTCGGGGGCCACAATGGCAGAGGTGGTTCCAGACCAGAGTTTGGACTCCACTGATGACCACCAACAGGTGGTTGTCAGGGCAGGGGCCGAGGAACGGACAGGCAGGCCTAACAATGTAACGCACTGGCTGACGACAACCACTACCCACAGACCGAAGTCCCTCAGGGCGCGGAGTCTAAGTCCCAGGCTGCCCTTCACCAGGGCCCCTGATGGTGGGGATGGACTTGACGCAGCCAGGAACCAGGTCGCGGCCCCCGAGACACCTCAGCTGCGGTAATGGCGGCCGCCAATGGCGTGTAGCTGGTGGAAGAGACAAAAGAGTAGTCAGACAAGCCGGGTCAACAACAACAGGACAAAACAGTACAGGACAGCAGACAAGAATCACAGGTCACGAGCCGGGTTCAGCAACAGAGGGTCAGATCAAAGGAGAATACAAAGAATAGTCAAGTCACAAGCCGAATCAGATACCAGGAGAGTCACGAGAGTCAGAACAGAGTAATAGCAACACAAAGACACAAGACACAAGTGCAAAGAGCATGTGCGGGCCACAGGCTTATATGTCATCAGCCACACCCCTCTGGGGGATGGACCACAGAGACCTGAAGGCATAAAAGGATTCCCATCATGCACAGCAGAATCCAAGATGGACGCCAGCACATGGAGTAACATAACCTCAGGGAAAAGGTAGGACCTTGACAGTACCTCCTCCTCAAGGACCCCTCCCCCTCCGCGGCTCAACAAAAGGTTTCTGAGGAAAGTGGGTATGAAAAGCGCGGAGGAGGGCAGGAGCATGGACATCCGCGGAAGGAACCCAGGAACGCTCCTCGGGACCATAACCGCGCCAATGAACCAGGAACTGTAATCGACCTCGCACCAATCGAGAGTCCAGGATCCAGCTCACCTCATACTCCTCATGACCGTCAACCCGGACAGGACGGGGCCGAGGCAGAGAGGTAGTGAAGCGATTGCAGATCAGAGGTTTCAACAGGGAAACATGAAAGATATTGGAGATCCGCATCCCAGACGGAAGGGCAAGGGCATAGGCCACCGGATTCACTTTGCGGAGAATGCGGAAAGGACCGACAAACCGGGGAGCTAGTTTGGGTGTGGGCACCCGAAGATTGAGGTTGCGAGTAGACAACCACACACGATCGCCGACCTGGTATGAAGGAGCGGGCAAACGTCTGCGATCAGCCTGGAACTTCTGGCGCTGGGCTGAGTCCCTCAAGGCCCTCTGGATCTGCCCCCATGAAGAACGCAGGGCAGCAAGATGGTTCTCCACATCCGGAATGTCCTGTGGTGAGAACCTCTCAGGTAATACCGCGGGTTGGAACCCATAGTTGGCCATGAAAGGAGACATCCCGGAGGAGGAGTTGACCGCCGAGTTCCTGGCAAACTCTGCCCAAGGCAGGAGATCGGCCCAATCGTCCTGATGGTCTGAAATATAACACCGAAGGAATTGTTCTAAGGCCTGATTGGAACGCTCCGCAGCCCCATTGGACTGCGGGTGGTAGGCTGAAGAAAAGGAGAGACTAATACCCAACTGGGAGCAGAAGGCGTGCCAGAATCTGGACACGAACTGACTCCCGCGGTCCGAGACAATCACCTTAGGCAACCCATGCAGGCGAAAAATCTCCCTGGAAAAGACCGTGGCCAGTTCTTGCGCTGTGGGTAATTTCCTGAGTGGAATGCAATGGCACATCTTGGAAAACCGATCGACGATCATAAGGATGACCGTATGACCCCGAGACACCGGGAGGTCTACAATAAAGTCCATACCTAGATGTGACCAAGGACGCTCCCCATTGGGAATGGGTTGTAGAAGACCCAAAGGGAGATGCCATGGAGACTTATTCTGGGCACAGATCGAACATGCCGCTACATAAGAGGCAATGTCGGCACGGAGGGTTGGCCACCAGAATAAGCGAGAGACGACCCAACACAGCTGGTTCTTCCCCGGATGCCCGGCAGTTTTGGCGTTATGGTAGGTACGCAGCAGGCGGGTGCGCAATCCCTCGGGTACGAAACATCTACCCTCCGGCTTCCCGGGAGGAGCATCAGTTTGAGCCGCCAAAATCTGCTCCCCAAGAGGAGAGGTCAGACTGGTGCGAATGGCAGCCAGGATCTGATCTGGAGGTATAAGTGAGATTGGTTCAGAGTCTTCCCTGGACAACTCAGAGTATTGCCGTGATAACGCATCAGCCCTGACATTCTTGGAACCAGGCAAATATGAAACCACATAGTTGAAGCGTGACAAGAACAGAGCCCATCTGGCCTGGCGGGGTGTCAATCTCTTGGCCTCCGAAAGATAAGTCAGGTTCTTGTGATCGGTAAGAATGAGGACCGGAACCGCGGAACCCTCGAGCAGGTGCTTCCACTCCTTGAGAGCCAGGATGATGACCAACAACTCCCGATCTCAAATCTGGTAGTTGCACTCTGCAGAGGAAAGCTTCCTGGAGTAGAACCCGCAGGGAAGTAGGGGTACATCGGGCGACCGACGCTGAGACAGGAGAGCCCCTACTCCCGTCTCGGAAGCATCAACCTCGAGGACGAAGGGCAACCCAGGATTGGGATGTGAAAGAATTGGAGCCGAAGCAAAGGCGGCTTTCAGAGCCTCGAAAGCTATGATGGCCTCGGATGGCCACTCGTGAGGGTTACTCCCCTTCCTGGTTAGGTCAGAGAGAGGCTTTGCCAATGTGGAGAAGTTCCTGATGAACTTCCGATAGTAGTTTGCAAAACCCAGAAAGCGCTGAATGGGCCGAAGACCATTGGGACGAGGCCACTGCAGAACCGCAGCAACCTTCTGAGGGTCCATGGTAAATCCCTCCGCGGAAATTATGTAGCCCAAAAAGGCAACTTGGGATCGATGGAACTCGCACTTCTCGAGTTTACAAAAGAGTCCGTTCTCACGCAATCGTTGCAGCACCTGCTTGACATCCTGGACATGAGACTCCATGGAGGTAGAGTAAACCAAGATGTCATCCAGGTAAACCACTACGCACTGCTGCAACAAATCATGAAGGACATCGTTTATGAATTCCTGAAAAACCGCGGGCGCATTACACAATCCGAAGGGCATCACCAGGTATTCGTAGTGCCCGGTTCTGGTGTTAAACGCGGTCTTCCACTCATCCCCCTGTCTGATCCGTACGAGGTTGTACGCCGCCCTAAGGTCGCGTTTGGTAAAGACTGTTGCTCCCTTAAGGCGGTCGAACAACTCAGAAATCAAAGGAATCGGATATGCATTTTTAATGGTAATCCGATTGAGACCCCTATAATCAATGCAGGGCCTCAATTCCCCACCTTTCTTCTTTACGAAAAAAAAAACCTGCTCCTGCTGGAGAAGTAGACTTACGAATGTGCCCCCGAGAAAGCGCATCCACAACGTACTCCTCCATGGCCTTATTCTCCGCAACCGAGAGAGGGTACACCCTGCCACGTGGAGGAGTGGCCCCGGGTTGCAAGGATATGGCGCAGTCGAAAGGACGATGTGGCGGTAAGGTACCAGCGCGTACCTTATCAAACACGTCCCGGTACTCTCCATAGTCGGTGGGCAACGCAGAGTCCGAGGAGGCACACAATACCTTAACCGGCCCCCGGATGCACCCGGCCCCAAACTGTGGAGACCATGAGAGGATCTCGGCTGTTTGCCAATTGAAGGTTGGATTGTGCCTCTGGAGCCAGGGATACCCCAAAACCACCGAATAGTGTGGGGAAGAAATCACCTGAAAACAGGCCAACTCCCTGTGAACAGCCCCAATGGCTACCTCTATCGGCAGAGTCTCGTGGGTAACCTGCGGCGGCTGCAGGGGCCTGCCATCTATGGCTTCGAGAACCAATGGGGTAGCGCGAGCTTGCAGGGGAATGGAGTGTTGTGCAGCATACGAGCTGTCCAAGAACAACCCACCGGCCCCAGAGTCTACCAACGCCTGGGCCGTCACCGAGCCCTCCGTCCAAGAAAGGACCACGGTGATCAATGGCTTATCCTTGCGGAACTCCGGGGACGAGGAAACTCCACCCAAGATCTGTCCCCGACATGATCTCAGGTGCGAACGTTTCCCGGCAGACCAGACAAGACTGCCGAAAGTGCCCACCGAGGCCACAGTACAGGCAGCGACCCTCCCGACGCCGAGTGGCCCGCTCCCCCTCGGAAAGGTGAGCAAACCCCAGCTGCATGGGTTCCCCACCAGACAAGCTATCCCCAGGAGGCGTGGGAGGAGAGGGAGGAACGGGTGGGACAGAAAACGGAGGTGCCAGTCGATTGGAAGGCCTCCGCAGGCGTTCCGAGTGAAGGCCTCTCCCTGAGTCTGGTGTCAATCAGGATCAGGAAAGAGATGAGCTCCTCCAACACCACAGGCAGTTCCTTAGCTGCAATCTCGTCCTTCAATGTGTCAGAAAGACCATGGGAAAACGCAGCCACCAGAGCCTCATTGTTCCAACCGACCTCTGCCGCCAGGGTACGAAACTCTATAGCGTACTCAGCCACGGTCCGTGAACCCTGATGCATGGTCATGAGCAGTTTGGCCACCGAGGCGGAACGAGCCGGTACGTCGAATACCCTACGGAAGGCATCGACAAAACCGGAAAAATCTTGAATCACCGGGTCGTTCCTCTCCCATAAGGGATTTGCCCAGGCCAAGGCCTTGTCTGAGAGTAGGGAAATTAGGAATCCTACCTTTGACCTCTCAGACGGAAAGGCGTGGGGTATTAATTCAAAATAAATACCCACCTGGTTGAGGAACCCATGACACTGACTAGGCTCACCCCCAAAGCGCTCTGGAAGAGGGGCTGAACCAGTCATACCTCTGGGCGCCGCTGATGCAGCCGTCAAGGTGGTGGACGCAATAGGCGGAGAAGCTGTGGGAGAGACCACCGGAGTGACTACCGGCCTAATAGCACCAGGATCAAGGTGTGCAGTGCGTGCAAGCAGAGTTTGCAACGCCTGAGCGAACTGATCCAACAGGTGATCCTGTTGATCGAGTCTGGCGACTAGCATTGGGAGCGAAGGCATGCCTGTACCGTCAGGGTTCATGGCACTTGTGTAATGTCAGGGCAGGGGCCGAGGAACGGACAGGCAGGCCTAACAATGTAACGCACTGGCTGACGACAACCACTACCCACAGACCGAAGTCCCTCAGGGCGCGGAGTCTAAGTCCCAGGCTGCCCTTCACCAGGGCCCCTGATGATGGAGATGGACTTGACGCAGCCAGGAACCAGGTCGCGGCCCCCGAGACACCTCAGCTGCGGTAATGGCCGCCGCCAATGGCGTGTAGCTGGTGGAAGAGACAAAAGAGTAGTCAGACAAGCCGGGTCAACAACAACAGGACAAAACAGTACAGGACAGCAGACAAGAATCACAGGTCACGAGCCGGGTTCAGCAACAGAGGGTCAGATCAAGGGAGAATACAAAGAATAGTCAAGTCACAAGCCGAATCAGATACCAGGAGAGTCACGAGAGTCAGAACAGAGTAATAGCAACACAAAGACACAAGACACAAGTGCAAAGAGCATATGCGGGCCACAGGCTTATATGTCATCAGCCACACCCCTCTCGGGGATGGACCACAGAGACCTGAAGGCATAAAAGGATTCCCATCATGCACAGCAGAATCCAAGATGGACGCCAGCACATGGAGTAACATAACCTCAGGGAAAAGGTAGGACCTTGACAGTGGTATAAATAAGACAGGGCTGGAGCAAGGAGTTGCTCGTGGCCTGGGACTCAGAGAGGTATTCTGAGAGAGCTGTGTGTGTACTATACCTACAAGAAAAGGTTTGCTTTTGTTTTGTTTTTGGGTGACAGGGAGAAGCCCTTCACCTCTGAGAGAGGAAAGTTTCATGTTTAGTTAGTGCCTGGATGGCAAGGGTTTATTTTACTGTTTTTGTTTGTTTTGACATTTTTGCAAACCTGTAAATAAAGCTGACAACCAGTCAGATTTTAAGAAAGCCTGCTGTGCGGTCTACCTTTTTCCCAGGGAAGGTGATCCCCCACCTGAGCTAACCCCACATATGGTGGAGGATGCGGGCAACTTCCTCAGCAAGTGGGAAGATGGAGGAAATAATAAGAGCCTTGCTGCAGGCCAATGCAGCACAACGGGAGACAAATCGCCAGTTTGCGGAGGCCCAAGAAGCAGACCGAGAGCTCCTTAAGCAGGTGGCCCAACACCTATTAGAATTAAAGAAGGAATCTGCAGATCCGCTGCCAGTGGAGCAGAAAATGGCGTGGGCTAGCTATGTTTTGCAGAAAATGACACCTGCGGATGATGTGGAGGCCTACCTCACAACTTTTGAAAGGGTTGCTGTTCGGGAAGGATGGAAAAAGGAGCAATGGGCAGGACTGCTTGCACCATTTTTGACAGGTGAATCCCAAAAGGCCTATTATGACCTGGAACCAGGGGATGCCCAGGACTATGAGAAACTGAAGGCTGAGGTCCTTGCACGCCTGGGCATCACCATTGCAGTCCGGGCACAGCGGGTGCATCAGTGGCATTACAGGGCTGACAAACCACCCAGATCTCAGATGTTCGATTTGATACATCTCTCCAAAAAGTGGCTCCAGCCAGAGGTATTGTCTGGCCCTCAGATTGTGGAGCGTGTGGTCATGGACCAATATTTGCATGCACTCCCTGCCACTTTGAGGAAGTGGGTCGGCTGTGGAAACCCTAAATCTGCAAACGAGCTGGGGGACCTGGTGGAGAGATATGCAGCCGCTGAGGACTTTTTTCATTCACCTGGGCCGTACCCCAATGTCACTAGGGGTGGAAAACTATCCGGAAGATCCGGCAAGACTGTTCCATGGGCCAAAGGCTCAGAAAAAAACGATAAGACTATTGTGTCAGATAATGAGACTGTAGGCTTAGGACCTAGAGACTGGCCAAATAGGTCAGGAAGGTCCCCAAAGCCATTTAGAGGTTTAGGTACTGAACATATCAAATGTTATCGGTGTCATGCGTTGGGTCATATTGCTGCAAACTGTCCTTTAAATGATGAACCTATGCAATGTGAAAATGCTTATTTAGGAAAACGCATGTCTCTTTTTGCACAGGTGGTATGTACTGCAGCATGTCAGAAACGCATGGAAAAACAAATGTGTGTGATTGCCATTGATGGAAAGCCAGTAACTGCTCTGCTAGACTCGGGTAGTGTTGTGACCTTAGTTAAAAGTGATTTGGTAAACCCTGCAAGCTTACACCCTAGCACGATTGGGGTTATTTGTATTCATGGTGATACACGTAATTACCAGACTGCTCTGGTGGAGATTGGTACTCCCTGGGGCCCTGTGACACATTCAGTGGGAGTGGTGCCCTCCCTGCTTCATGAAGCCATATTGGGGAGAGATTTTCCCCATTTCTGGAAGTTGTGGGATAAGGAGGGGAGTCAGGAGGACCGAGCTTCCCCTGCTGGGGAAACACTGGAAACTCCTGAACTCACTCCTGACCCCTTTGACGGCAAGGTGGAAGGGGAAACTGTTGGTGTGTCCAAGGAAGGTTTAGACCTTTTCCCTTTCTCTGTAATGGCTGGGGAGCAGGAGGAGTTGGATCCAACCCCAGACATTGAGGATACGGAACAAGAAATTATCTCGGGTTCTAGTGGGAGTGGACAGAATGTCGTGCCTGACCTGGAGGTCAGAAAGGAGGATTTCTGTACAGAACAGCTGAAAGATTCCACTCTTAATAGAGCCAGAGAAAATATTAAAATGGTTGATGGGGAACCAGTTGACAATGATGTAGGGGTGTCTTTTCCCTACATGGCTCTCAAAAATAACTTGCTATACCAAGTGGTAAAGCAAGGGGAGGAGGTGGTAGAACAGTTAGTGGTCCCCAAACCCTTTCGCCGGATGGTACTAGATTTAGCCCATGGGCATATAATGGGTGGACACCTGGGTGTAGAGAAAACAAAGGAGAGAATAACCCAGAGATTCTTTTGGCCAGGCTTACATGGAGACGTCAAAGCACATTGTGAGTCATGCCTGGAATGTCAATATTCGGCGCCCTCACCCCATTTTCGCAGTCCGCTAGTACCTCTACCCATAATTGAAGTACCGTTTGAAAGAGTGGGCATGGACCTAGTGGGTCCAGTAGTAAAGTCTGCCCGGGGCCATCAGCACATACTAGTGATACTTGACTATGCCACCCGGTATCCTGAAGCCATCCCCTTGCGTAATACCTCCGCTAAATATATCGCCAAAGAGCTTGTCCGGGTGTTTAGTCGTGTAGGTATTCCAAAGGAGATATTAACGGATCAGGGCACGCCATTTATGTCTAGAGTTATGAAAGAGTTATGCAAATTGTTCAAAATCTCCCATCTCCGCACCTCGGTCTACCACCCCCAAACCGATGGGCTTGTGGAAAGGTTTAACAAGACCCTTAAGAATATGTTAAAAAAGGTGGTGGACAGAGATGGGAGAAATTGGGATTTTTTGCTACCATATCTCATGTTTGCTATACGAGAAGTACCTCAGGCATCTACAGGATATTCACCTTTTGAATTACTGTATGGTAGACATCCCAGGGGATTGCTAGATGTTGCAAAAGAAACCTGGGAGACAGAGTCCACGCCCTATAGAAGTGTCATCGAGCATATCTCACAGATGCAGGATAGAATCGCAGCTGTCATGCCCCTTGTTCGGGAACACATGGAGCAAGCCCAGGAGGTCCAGAGAAGGGTTTATAACCGGGGTGCCAGGATCCGTACCTTCAACCCTGGGGATAGAGTGCTGGTGCTAGTCCCCACCGTGGAAAGTAAATTCCTCGCAAAGTGGCAAGGTCCCTTTGAAATTAGGGAGAAAGTGGGGGAAGTAAATTATAAAGTTTACCAGCCAGGAAAAAGGAAACCCGAACAAATCTATCATGTTAATCTCTTAAAACCTTGGAAAGACAGGGAAAGTTTGTTGGCAGTACCAAGCCCCCAAAAGGATGGGGTTCCCGTGGCCCCTCAGGTACCTATAACAGAAACCTTGTCAGTAGCCCAACAAAATGATGTTAAGGAGTTTGTGAGGAAAAATGGAGATTTCTTCTCTCACCTACCTGGCCTGACGATGGTTATACAGCATGACATAGTTACCCAGCCCGGGGTCCGCGTAAATGTCAAGCCCTATAGAATACCTGAGGCCAGGCGGGAGGCGGTGGCAAAGGAAATAAAGGACATGTTAGAGTTGGGAGTGATTGAGGAATCTCACAGTGAGTGATCAAGTCCCATAGTGTTGGTCCCAAAACCAGATGGAACAATTCGTTTCTGTAATGATTTCAGGAAACTGAACAGTGTGTCTAAGTTTGATGCGTACCCGATGCTTCGGGTGGATGAGCTCATTGACAGGTTGGGAACGGCTCGGTACATAACCACCTTAGATTTAACCAAAGGCTATTGGCAGATTCCTTTAATGGAAGCTGCAAAAGAAAAGACGGCATTCTCCACCCCCGAGGGGTCCTTTCAGTATAAGCGGATGCCGTTTGGTTTGCATGGGGCTCCTGCATCATTCCAAAGGATGATGGACAAAACATTGAGACCACATCGCCAATATGCAGCTGCCTATTTGGACGATGTCGTCATCCACAGTCCAGACTGGGAATCTCATTTGTCCCGCTTGCAAGCGGTCGTAGATTCGCTGAGGGAAGCAGGTCTTACCACCAACCCCAGAAAGTGTGCCATAGGCTTAGAGGAGGCCAAATATCTTGGCTACATCATTGGTCGAGGTCTCATTAGGCCTCAGATCAATAAAATTGAGGCAATTCAAAAGTGGCCCCAACCTGTAAATAAAAAGCAAGTACGGGCATTTCTTGGAATCACGGGATACTGCAGGTGGTTTATCCCCAATTTTGCCACCATTGCAGCCCCACTGACGGATCTGACAAAAGGTAGGGGGTCGGTCATGGTCAAGTGGAATCCCGAAGCGGAGACCGCATTTCAAAGGCTGAAACAAGCTCTCTGTGCTCAACCTGTGCTTGTGACCCCAGATATCACAACAGAGTTTGTGGTACAGACTGATGCCTCTGATGTGGGACTAGGTGCTGTCCTGTCCCAAATCAAAGAAGGGGAAGAGCACCCTGTTGTCTACCTAAGTAGAAAGCTCAACAAACATGAGAGAAACTATGCCATTGTGGAGAAGGAATGTTTGGCCATCAAATGGGCCTTGGAGGCCCTGAAATATTACCTGTTAGGAAGACCGTTCAAGTTGGTTACTGATCATGCCCCCCTCAAATGGATGTGTGATAATAAGGAGAAAAACAGTCGGGTGACAAGGTGGTTTCTCGCGCTACAAGTGTTCAAATTCACAGTGGAACACAGAGCGGGGAAACTGCAAAGTAATGTAGATGCCCTTTCCCGGGTCCATTGCCTGGTTGGGACAGTTGCTCAGCCGCAGGGGCTTGAGCAGAGGGGGGGGGGGGAGATATGTGACAGTATGAACGACAGAGTGATGGATGGACGATATGTGTCACCTCGCATGAGGTCATACTGTGAGGTGTAAGGTGGAGTCCACTCCGGGTTTTCGGGGCCACAATGGCAGAGGTGGTTCCGGACCAGAGTTTGGACTCCACTGATGACCACCAACAGGTGGTATAAATAAGACAGGGCTGGAGCAAGGAGTTGCTCGTGGCCTGGGACTCAGAGAGGTATTCTGAGAGAGCTGTGTGTGTACTATACCTACAAGAAAAGGTTTGCTTTTGTTTTGTTTTTGAGTGACAGGGAGAAGCCCTTCACCTCTGAGAGAGGAAAGTTTCATGTTTAGTTAGTGCCTGGATGGCAAGGGTTTATTTTACGGTTTTTGTTTGTTTTGACATTTTTGCAAACCTGTAAATAAAGCTGACAACCAGTCAGATTTTAAGAAAGTCTACCTTTTTCCCAGGGAAGGTGATCCCCCCACCTGAGCTAACCCCACAATATATATATGCTACATCTTTTTTCTGTAAATATTTTTATTGCACCTTTTTGACCTTTTAGTAATACATCTTTCTTTCTGAAAGTGTTAACGGTTTCTATAGCTCTTTAATGCAACTTACGAAGTCCTGCCGCTGAAGAGCGCTACTATGTGTGTTTAACCCTCTGTATAACCTGTCTGCAGTGACAGTGGTATACAGACGATTATCCAATCATCCTAGTGTTATTGCTGATATTGCCGAGTTTTCTCTTTCTCTGTACAAAAAGGAGGTGGTGGCAGTGTGAAGGGTTAATTGCGTAATTAACCTGACCCAGTAACAATCATGCTCAAGCTGCTGGTACATCGATTTGTGGTCCAGTGAGCTGGAAAATCGTTGTGCAGGGTGCAGCTGGGCATGGCATTGTTACGCACGTGACATCGCGGTTTTAGATTGGTTAGTCCTTCAGTCACGAGTTTGTTGAGAAGGTCTGGGGTCTGATGTCGCGATCGTCACAATGGGCTCATTAAAATAACTTATCTACCACAAGAGCCAACTACCCCTTGTAATAAAATGTAAAAAAAAAATTAAAGGAACACTTTGAAAACACATCAGATCTCAATGGGGAAAAATATTATGCTGGATATCTATTCTGATATGGACTGGATAATGTGTTAGAAATATACTGAGAAAGAAACCGAACTGCTAGGTATGGCAAAGGCATTGGATTCTTTGGGCACAGTAAGAGACCACACAGCAAAATACATAGAACCATAAAAGTCATATATCCATGATAGGACCCATAGTCAAACATGCTCCTCAAAAGAGGAGACAAGAGCAAGACAAGTCATAGTTGAGCACAAATGCCCCCCTCATGTATATTAAAAAGAAAATTAGCACTAAGCACATAGTAACAACATGCATTTATCAAAATACAGTCAACTCGTTTCGCCTGTGCATTTGGCTTCTTCAGGACTGTAGCTTGAATATGGGGGAGAGTAGTGCTACTGCATATATAAAAAAAAGTACAAAGTAAATGTTCAGACCAACACACAAATGTACATAAGATCAACAAGATACATATGAAACATATGTGAAATAAAGCTGAGCTTACGTGGAGAAGACAGATAGGCGGCATAGATGTCTGGAGGGCGGACATAGGGGACCAGAGCTTGAGGCGAGCCAATCAAGAACACAAAGGCCAGTACGAAAAAGGCCAGTAAAGAATTCCTATAATAGGAAATATATAGAAATATACCGCCAAGGACAAGGATAGCTCAGAGAAGCATGAATTAAACCAATATGGTTTGAATTGGCCAGTACTCACAGAGATTCTATAGACTGTATACTTCCAGCAGGGAAAGAACAACCTTACATCCACAAAAACATGAGGAAGGACATTGGTGGTCCTGCCATATATTACTGAGATCAAATAACCAAAATAGGTGTACTTGCCATATCAGGCGGGATCAAAATTAAAACCCACCTGCATATCTGGCCAGCAAGAGTAACATGGTAACATATACTATCCCAGTCCAACTGGGGTCCCGAATATACCCATATACTTGAAAAGCCAAATAAGGTGGCAAAGTGATTGACCAATGAAAATAGTAGTCAGTCGAGATGTATTACCTATAATGCCAAACAATAATGGATTACTGGCCTCAAGAAAATGGGGAAAGGGGAGAGTAAAATCAGTATATATTAAAGCACTTAATGCCAATATGGCTTATGTACACGACACCACAGCGGGCCTGCACCCAAATCTTCCTAGGCGTCCCCATATGAGAGAGAGGCTAACTTATAAACAGCCACTATAGGAATGGAGCTGACACGTTCCACATAAGGGGAACTAACCACCAAACTTCAATAAAAAAAGATACCAACTGGGAATACCCGAGGCACACCCCACCACACCGGATACCCCCACCGCGCCACACACGGAGGGCCGCAAGGAGTCACGGACCAGATCCAAGATGGAGCAGTGTATGCTCGCCCTAAATGGGCCCACTTGGATGATGTCAGACGCATGTAGCGCCACAGACCACAAATGATATTAGCAGCACTGTGTGTATATATTAACTTCCCGCCCGGCCTATAGCCAGATGGCGGCCGGGCGAGTAGCTCGTCCCTCCGGGTGGACGCTATATGGCGTCCTTTCATGCATGCGCAGTTTGCCTCCCCGCAGAGCCACGCAGCAGCGCGATCTGTCACCGGCCGTGTACCTCGGACAGATCTGTGTACCGCCCCGTTGCCAGTACCATGTGACCTGCTGTGACCAATCACAGCAGGTCACATGACAGCTGTATACAATGGATGGCTTCCTTTCATGCCTTTTACCAGGTTACTATGGTAACATTATACTACTGTAGTCATAGTGAAATATGAAAAAAAAAATCTTAAAAAAATAAAAATTTAAAAAATCATTTTTTTTTTCGTACTGTCACCAGTCAGTGTCCCTGATCACCGCCATACCAGTTATATGGAGACGCTGTACTGCACTGGTGACAGTATGTACAAAAAAAAAAAAAAAAAAAAAATTGAAAATCATTTTTGTAATTTCTTCATTTCCGCAGAATTATGACAAAAAAATTACAACTTCAAAAAACTCACCATGCCTTTTATGAAATAAGTCGGCCTACTTTGCAAAAAGGGGTCATTTGGGGGATATATGCACTGTTCTGACATTTGGGGGGATATCTGTACTGTCCTGACATTCTTGGACCTCAAGAAATTAGATTGGCCGTCAGTATTTCAGTTTTGATCAATTTTCAGATATATACCATAGTTTGTGAACTCTATAACTTTCCTACAAACTAAATAATACATTCTAATTTGGGTTATTTTCACCAAAGAAATGTAGCAGAATACATTTTGGCCTAAATTTATAAAGAACAATTATTTATTTGCAAACTTATAACAGAAACAAAGAAAAACTAGTTTTTTTTCAAGATTTTTGGCATTTATTTGTTAATTTAGCAAAAAATAAAAACCCAGTGTTGATTAAATACCACCAAAAGAAAGCTCTAGTTGTGTGAAGAAAATGATAAAATTTTAGTTTGGGTACAGTGTTGTATGACCGCGCAATTGTCATTCAAAGTGTGAGAAGGGGGTAAAAGTGCCCAGTATGGAAGTGGATATATACACACACACACACACACACACACACATATATATATATATATATATACACACATACATACATACACGCACACACACAGTATACTACATCAGTAATGTGTCAAACACAGTACTGAGAGGTAATTAGGTTTGCTGTGTTAGAATGCATCAAGGCAAATTCTAGAGAAGGGGATTTTGATAAATATATCTATCTTTCGAGGCACTGTGGATATACCACCTTAAAGCCACCTCATCTCCAGGGTTAAACGAGGCTTTAAGCTACAAGCCTTTTTTATAGTCTTAGACCCCTTATGATTGGCCTGTGTGTCATCATGGTCATTTCCATGAATGTACTGAATCGCCTTGCTGTTATTTGTATCCGCATATATATATATATACACACACACACACACACACAGTGAGGAACGGAAGTATTTGAACACCCTAATTTTCTTCACTCTTTATTGCAATTGTCAGTGGAGCATGACACGGTTTGTGATTTTTTTTGTTTAATCTACCTGTTTAAGCTGTGCTCAAACTAACATTTCTTGCCTAACAATAGGTCTCATTCCTTGTCACAGGCCCAAGTTTGAGTGTGCCTACGTAAATGTAAAATGTGCTCAGTTTGGGGTTCCTGAAAACAAAGGTTAAAGTTATTTACAAATGGATATACATAGATTCCAATTACAAATAGTGATATACCTATTGTTACAAATGGGAAAAGGGGATAAGGTGACAGGGAGATAGAGGGAGATGGAAAGGGAAAAGGGGGGTCCCTCTCCAGGCTGATATCCAACACTGAGTGGTCCTAGTTCCTGAATGTTCCCAGTTGAGGTCTTTCTGCCTTCATAAATTCCTGTGACCTGTCTGTGCCTCCAGTAATCCCTTTTTCTTTGGGCCTCTATAAACTCTTGCCTCCTTTACCAGTGTCCCCTGCAATCTTGTTCCTCCAGAGACTCTGTCTCCCTGTGCACTCTTTTCTGGTACACCTGTACACCTGTGTCCAGTGACCACTGTGTCAGCTAGTGGCCATGAGCTCCAGTGTTTCTTTATTCCACAGCTCTTGTCTCCCACAATACTGGCCATACGCAAGTTTCCTCATGTCATGGACCCTGCAGACATATCTCAGCTGATACCAGACCATTGTGGCTTTACAGGACTGCAAATATACCATCTACCATGCCAGTCCCCTGTGCATGCTCAGTATATTCACACTGGCAATCTCCAGTATGCTAAGAGTATTAATCCTCTTGCTGGTTCTGAAATTTCTGTTCTTGAGAAAGCAGCCAAAAGAAACATTTTGTTCCTTCATTAGAAGTTTGATGATAGTTTGCAGGAACAAATGGAAGTTCTTTAGGGTTTAAATCTTCAAACTGCTGTATGAACCTTTCATCATGCAGACATCCTCGGCAACCTGGTCATGTCAGATCATTTATTACCTCTTAAAAGGGGATTTGTTTGAGTGGATAGAGATATTATAGATTGCAGTAGCTATCTTCATTAAAATCTGTGTCCTGCTCTCCAGAGGCTTTGCCAGTATTCTACCTTTCAGAGACTTTGCCAGTGTCCGAACCCTTCAGGGGCTTCTCTAGAGACTTTGCCAATATCCCTCTATCCAGAGACTTTTCCGCCTTCCAAAAGACTTTGCTAGTGTCCCGCCTCCAGACACGTTGCCAGGGGGGAGGAGGAGGAGGGGGGAGGAAGAGGAGAAGAAGAAGGGAGCAGGGAGGAAGAAGAGAAGAAGGTTGGAGGGAGGAAGAGGAAAAAAAGAAGAAGATGGGAGTCACCCCTCTGCTCAGGATCAGACCCCCTAGCTCACCATAGTCACTCAGATGGTTGCAAGTAACGCAGCCAGAGATTGTAGGTCTTTTCAAACTTAGTCTGTTTTTAAGAAGGCTAGCTATTTTTTGTGCATCATGATCCAGGATATTTTATTTTTCATCATAGATAGGTTGATAACGGTAATCTTCCATATCCTTGCAATAGTAATTTTTAGCCACTAGAAAAAAGTAGAATATAAGGATTGTTTATATCTGGGGACACCCTCTGGCTGATTTGGGAGCTTCACTTTTGTAACTATATGGAGGAAGGTGAAGACTTCAATCCAAAATTGGCTAACTTTGGGGCAGGTGCACCATACATGATACATAGTGGCCTCCTGCTCACAGCTCCTGAAGCATATTGAAAATGTGTCAGTATAAATCTTGGCTATCTTGGAGGGATATTTGAGAGCGGCCAGATTTTTGATTTGGAAGGACAGAGAGGTAGAAGTAGATCTAGGAGTAGAATTAATAGACAAAGTGAAGTTAGAGGTTGCTCTGGCTCAGTTAAGAATAATAAGAACAAGAAAAGCTACAATTTCTGGGGAAATTGTGTGAAGTGTTCTTGCCTCCACCAGTAGTCTACAACTGGAGTGGGCTGAGTAACTGGGTGGAGTGGTTTGAGTAACTGTTGTGTGGTTGGAGTGGCTAGAGTAACTGTGAAAAGGTTGGACTGGGCAGAGTAACTTTATGGAGTGGGCAGAGTAACTGTGTGGAGTGTTTGGAGTGAGTAAAGATAGTAAACATTACAGTAACCAATGGATTGATCAAATTTAAAAAGTGCACATGGCAAGCTTGATAGAGTGAGAAATGCAGTTCAACTTTTAATTATTTATATAGCAAATTTAATTGCAATGTTGTTGCCCAAAGTGCTTCACAGTTACATTAAAACATACATTTATATAACATATATAAAAACATTTATAAAAACATTAGCAGCATTATCACCTCAAATACTCTCTACTGTAGAAAACCTATTTTCAAACCTTTAACCAGAAGCCGGCCAAACTGTCACAAATTCAAAATTAGATTTCAAGTAGGACAGAGAAGAGCGGTTAAAAACAAACTGCTCCAACTTGCTCACTTCACTGGCGGTTGCCATCTTCAAACGGTTGTAGTTTAAAAATTATAAATCCTACACCACAGAGCTTTATATTGTGAGAATCACAAGACCCAGACCTACATTTTGATGCATAGTATGTCTCTGAAATTTTAAAAATGAAGGCACAGTCACAGTTTAGATATTGCCCTTCAAATTTGAGGTGGCTAGAGTGGAGTTTCAATTAATGTCAATGGGCGACGTGAGTTGCAAACAAATGGTCATATTGTGAAAACTATCAGGACTATGGCTTAGCCGTGGCATTTTTAGTGGCAGCAGGGATAGTTGAACGTTTTGATATAAGATTTGTGTAGGTGGGCTTGAAAATGAGGGAGTGATGGCAGTTTAGAGATCATGTCCTGATTTTTCAGCTCCCACTCTAGTTTTGAACATTCCGCCATTCATTCCTATGGGACCAATTTCACCACAAAAACGCCCACAACGTTACACAAAGTAATAGCACACCAATCGGGAACAATCCGCACGTTTCGGTATATTACTATCTATGTAGTGTAAAAACTGTGGGAGGAGTTAGGGTGGTAAATTTGGCTATAATAATAAGAATATATATGTGAGATAACAGTAAGTGGTCTTGCCATGCAAGAACACTTAATAAATCAGTCTCTTTCTTAGGGACACCCCAGGGAGGGGGAAACAGAGAGGAACAGGACGTAACAAGAGGAGAAAGTAAAAAAGATCTAGAAAAAGGTGGAGTTACAGAAGGGAGGAATCAAAACCAATCCAAGTTGCCAACCTATACTTCCCAGGACACCAAAAGGAACACTTGGAATCAGAAAAAGGAAACGTAAATGTTATTAATCTGATAGATTTCCCACTTTACTCATATATCTTTGCTTTGTAAAGATCTTGGCTTTTCGCCGTGTCATAAGGGAAATAAATTTGAGATTTACAAAGATGTTTGTTAAGAATTTCAAACTGATGTTTTTTGGTAAAAATCAGATACAGTGAGAACCCATCAACCCCTGGGTGATTAATCTTATTGAGGGGAACACTTGGATTGATTCTGGCCTTCTCGATCCTCCACCTGCTTCAGGTCTGGCAAATAAGTCTACACTATTCCCTAGCTTTGGGACAAATAGATATCTCCAACTGTTCCTTGAATCAGTTGCAGCAGAGATATGTGCTATTGACTGGGAATCTATTGAACCGACTACTGATAATTTGACGTCGGGAGAATGGCTAGCTCTGAAGGAATTGGGTAAATTATCTGGTTGTATTTTTAAACCTAGTGACAAGGGGGGTAATGTGGTCCTCTGGCAGGAAAAAGATTATGTAGATGAAATCTATAGACAACTTCTTGATGCAGCTTGCTATGAAAAATGCAGCGATAATCCCTTCCCGAGGCTTGCTGATTAAATCAATTTATCGGATGGACAAGGCATACAAAGTGGGTTTGATCACTAAAAAAGAATATCAATATTTCTATGTGGAAGAGTATAATATTGCTACTTTTTATGCTACTCCTAAAGTACACAAAAATATCAACAAGCCACCTTGAAGACCCATTGACTCCAAGGTAGGTAGCCCTCTGGAACGAATAGGCAAATATGTTGACCAACGAATTAAAACATCTTGTGAAGGAACTCCCCTCCTTTGTCCTAGATTCCACAGACATTTTATGTAGGTTTATTGATCTCTCAGTTCCTGAGGACTGTATATGGACTGGTATAGATGTCGAATCCCTGTATTCCTGCATCCCTCATGCAATTGGAATACATGCATACTCAATGGCTTGAAATTCGCCAGCCATTGGCAGGTCCTCAATGAATTTCTTGAGTTGGTACTCACAAAATTTTTCATTTTTGATAAAAAATATTTTTTGCCAAATAAGAGGCATTGCAATGGGAGTTGCATGTGTGTGAGGGTAACACCCTCCTCCACGCCACCAGACATCACCCATGGCACCTAAGTAGAGGTATTCGCACAGGACAGTTCCTGAGGATTCAATATTTAAGGCCAGAGGGTACTCAAATTCAGTCATTCGGATCGCAAACAAAAAGCGTGGGGTTGAAGTCGGGAAGAAACCTTGAATAAAAAAAGTACATCCCAAATCTAAAAAGGACCGTGAAAATAAAATTGGCATCGGTACTACATAAAGGACCCATTAGGATTGATTGCGGTCAGTACTAGACAGACACTGGCACATATTGTTACTGGATGGTAGACTGAAGGAAATTTTGAGCCCCTGGGCTAATTTGATTGCTAAAAGAGCTCCAACTATTAGAGATAGCTTGGTTCACAGTGAATATACTCCCACAAAAAAAAACAAAATGTAAATTTATCTTTCAATAGACCAGTTAAGGGAATGTATCTGAATGTAGTGTAGTGTAGTGAATGTATCTGAATGTAGTGGATACTGCAGTATTTGTAAACATGTTGTTAAAAGTAAAGTCTTTGAGTATTTTAATAAAACAAAACTATCAGATACAATCTTTTGTCAACTGCTCTTCTAGCTTTGTTGTTTATCAGATAATATGTCCATGTGAAAAAATCTATATAGCTAAGACGAGAAGGGAATTTAGGAAACGGATAGGTGAACATCTGACTAGTATTTCCACTGATGATAAATCACCAGTGGCTATACATTTTAGAGACAAACATGGTGGATCCACTCAGGGATTCAAATGCCTGGTGATTTAGAAATTAGAGTTATCAGATAGAAGAGGAGATAGAGATAAAACATTCCTCCATAAGGAGGCCATGTGGATTTTTCTGTTAGCGTTTTTGACTCCTACAGGACTTAATAGCGAATTGTCTTTACAATGTTTCTTATGAGCCATGTGGGCTCGGTTAGATTCCCCCAACTGAACTTTGGAATTTATAGTGAGATGTTGGCCTGCTTTAATGGCCCGATTGTTAGTCTATTGGACCTCATGCTCTAATTTACTGGGGTAGTCGGCCGATATGGTCAGGTAATATCTAGGATATAGGTTTTCATTATATATATTATACACATACATACACACATACACATGTACAGTATATACACATATACACACACACACACACACCTCTATCCCGCATCCCCTTGGTTTTTAGTTCAACAGCATTGGGAGGTCTTATGGTCATTGATGCTATCCTCCCTATAGTGACATAACAATGTACTTGGCCATTGGGCTGGATTGATGTGGATGATGCAGGCAGCCTTTTTGCCCTCTTCCTCTTTTTTTACTTTCCTGTTTATGGTATTGTGGTGTGAATCACATATTTTCCTTTTTTCCCCTCCTCGATCAAAATGTATCCCCCTTTCTCTCCCACTTTCCCTATATAAGTGTATGACAAGTGTTAGATGGAAGAAGAGATCCCTTTAACTGATTTGAGGGTGGATACCTCTGATGATATATAAGTAATGACTGACAACCTAACCAATGGCTCTGAAGAAGTGCCAGAAATAGGCGGGACAAACCACATCAGCGGGGTCACACGCCCCCTCCCTCCATTCCCCACATGCCACCTCCACATTCATCACATGGTGTCTTCACTGGACCTAATAGAACTTTACAAGCATTGATTTGGCACCCTGTCCATAATGCATGGCCAGCAGCTACTCTTGAACTATTAGCAGGAGCCTCTATAGAACATGGTCAACATACTGGGACTACAAGCTGCGGTCTGAGGCATAGGCCCTTTGTGGTCCCATCATACAGTGAGTACTGGTGACCCTGTGTTGCATCCAGGTCATATCAGCTGTGCAGGCTTGCACAGGCTGGACTTGTCATACACAATGAGATTGCTGTGGCAGATCGTATTGCACCGTTGATTCCTTTCCGCTGGCTGTAATATCATCCATGTCCTGTTGCTCACATGCTAATTGGATTCCATCATGGAGGCTCACTTCTATTGAGTATGTGATATGTTTATGCCTGGCCACCAGCCTGTTTCTATCATCACAGGCTGTCTGTGACACATCTGACTCAGTGCATATATATGATCACAGTGGACATATTCCGTTGGATTACACCCAGATATACCTTTTTCTTTTTGGACTGGCAAACCAGACTATTATTTTTCTAGTGCACTAGCTACCCAATTGCTTGATTGGACTTTAGAGGCTATAGCCCCTCATACCTATTATATATATATATATATATATATATATATATATATATATATATATATATATATATATATATATATATATGCGCTTTGCAGGGTTTACTTTACTGGGTCATTACATTGCTCATTACAACATCTATAGGTATATCCCATTTGTTGTATTACATGGTGTGTGTTGGGGGATGAGATATTTCATCTAGCAGGGTCTGGGGGGGGGGGGCAGTGTCAGGCCAGTGCTATACCTCAGCCCCTCTCTCTCCCTCATAGGGAGGGAGTTGGTTGGTTGGGTTTGGGAGGATTATTGTGGAAGGAGCATTGGGGTACCTTGGGAGGTGTTATTGGGGTTTTGTCTTTTGGGGGGTTGGGGAGTGTTTAAGGTTTTTTTTGGGGGGGTGAGTTGGGTCTCCATCAGGGAAGAGCAAGTGTTGATGGCACAAAGGGGACATTTTTTGTACCATCAGTCATGTCCCATATGGGAGGGTCTCTCCATGCCAGGGGTGGGGGGGTCTTCATTATTGGGAGGTGGCATCAGGTCTCCGATGCAATGTGATTTTACTCTGTTTTTCATGAATAAATATGGTTTGGAAATTAGCCTTTTAGGTGTGCAGCCTCTTTTCTTTTTCTTTGACTTTTGTACTATCCTGGAGGGGACCAGGTACCATTAGGATAATACCTTCTAATTTGCTTCCACCAGAGTTGTATTGAGAATTTCAGAGTGTATTCTGGTCATCCAATTGGACCAATTCTCAATCGGGATCTCCTCCCATAAAATAGTTTCCCTTGCCCATCTGTAAAACAATTTGCCTGGTACAATAGAGAAGAACAAGTATAGTATTGAGATGATGTCCCACAAGCCATAATCTCAGATACATCTGGTTTTTGTGGAATGTTCTGGTAGTACTGTCCTCTGTAGAGTGCTTGAGGGAGCACAAAGTGGAGGATCTGGTTCCAATGGAAGGACTGGCAGAAATATTGTGGCAGCTGAACTCCCCTGTGGTCTAAGAAGTGACTGATGTGGTATAGACCTTTATTCAGCCACCAGGAGAACTGGCGCAGGATCAACCCAGGAGGAATGCTGGGTTGTTAAAGAAAAGTGCCACAGGCTTGTGTGCCGACATTAGGGGTAATTGTTTGCAAGCCGTACCCAACACTTGTAATGCGTGGGACATAGTGGGTCACAAAATGGCTTTACGTTGCCTAAAGGATATCCCAATGTGGAAGTCGAGCGGAAGAGGGCGGATAGCTTGAAATTCCAACCTGATCATTTCAGGTCTATAAGTATTGGAATTTGCGAGTTGAATCAGATGAGCTGCCCTATAGTATCGTAGGAGGTGGGGAATACCAAAACCTCCAGATTGCTTAGGGGCGTAAAGAGTTCTGCAAGCCTCCCTACAACCTGCCAAGCTCCAAAGGTATTTTAAGATAATGGATTGAAACCTTTTGAGATATGGGGAGGTGATACAGATTGTCTTAATACATATTTATTTAGTAGTGTAAGTGAACTAAAATTTCCAACCACTGGTTCTGAAGGCAATTTGCAGCTAATAGTAATACGGTTTCCACAAACAGCTGAGCTTCAGGTACAGTCTCTTTTTCCACCAAACATTTGTATGAAAAATGAATCTCCTCATATTCTCCTTTGGGTCACAATCTAACAACAGAGATGTGGAGTGCAGCAATAAAGTCATTACATTATTAGTATGCAATGAGTAAGAAAATCAAAAGCTACTGAGTGTTCATACTATATACAGTATATTAGTAATTGGGCATCTGTCACTCTTTGGTTTTCTACCACCAACTTGACAATATTCTTGAGGCTACAGCATATTGGATGCACATTGATAAACAATGCTGAGATGACAGATTTAGACTCTAAACAAAATTGCTTTCCACAAACTGAAACAGACTCGTAACTCACCTTCACCACATGCATTTCTGTAAAAATCATCCCTTATGCTATGATGTATACCATATCATTTTAATGAGTGGCCTCCTGCACAATATAAATCAAAGCCCCTGAATATGCTAGAGAATATTTTTTAAAATAGTCAAGCAAAGTTCATAGCTTGACCTGGCAAGGAGATAAGAAAAAGCCAAAACGACATTCTTCTTTAAATTATGCGGAGTAATTTTTTGTACAAGCTTTGATAGCCTAGTGAGGTATTGAATGACAGGATTTTGGACGTTGTATACATGACACCTAGACTTCTCAACTACACATGGTGAGGGGCAGCAGGGTGTCTGCTATGAAGGTAACACATGTTTGCTAGGGGTTGTGTTGGTCCTGGAGCCAGGAGGCTTTGTAGAGCTTTTGGTGTGATAGAGTCTTCAGTCATAAGTCCACAGTTTACCCATTAGTCATAGCTCTTTAAATAGTATCTACTTTCTACAGGCATTTTTACATTTGAGCTGACTGATGCCAAGGTTTCTCTTTCAGTCTCCCTGCTGCAAGAGCCCACTGCTGTGTGAAAAGGCTGACTGCTGACAGAACAGTAATAAGTTGAGTTGACCATTAGCTGTCTTGATGAATCTATTAACGGTGACTCTACTAGTCAAGAATGGACATGAGTTATTATTCTTATACAGGATTTATGTAGTGCCAACAGTTTGCACAGCACTTCATAATATAAAAATGAGACAGTACAGTTACAATACAATCAAATGCAAGAGGGTTAAAGGGCCCTGCTCATAAAAGCTTACATTCTAGTAGGGTGGAGCAAGTGGTACAAAAGGTTATAACCAGGAGGATGAGCTGATGGAAGTGATAAAAGTTTTGTTGGAGGTGTGAGAGGCTTCCCTGAAGAGATGCGTTTTCTGGGATCGTCTAAAGGCAGCCAGAGTAGGGGATAGCCTGACAGACTGAGGTAGAGCGTTCCAGAGGATGGGAGAGGCTCTAGAGAAGTCCTGGAGACAAGCATGGGAGGGGGAGACAAGGAAGCTTGAGAGCAGGAGGTCATGAGAGGATCGGAGAGGACTGTTTGGGTGTAATTTAGAAACAAAATTAATGATGTAGCTCAGGGCATAGTTGTGAATGACTTTGTATGTTGTTAGCATTTTGAATTTAATTTGCTGGGCAATCAGAAGTGTAGGAATTGACAGAGAGGGATGGCAGACACTGAGTGGTTGGTAAGGTTGAGAATTCTGGCAGCAGCATTCATGATTGACTGAAGAGGGGATAGCCTACAGAAAGGTAGGCCTATGATAAAGGTAGTTACAATAGTCAAGGCGAGATATAGCAAGGGAGTGAATGAGTAGCTTGGTGGTTTTGTTAAAAATGGGTTAATTAAAAAGGGGTGAATTTTAGAGATGTTACAGAGGTGAAATCTACAAGTTTTTGACAGCTACTGAATTTGAGGCCAAAAGGACAGGTCATATTCTATGACTTTCAGCTCATTTTTAGTGAGATTTAGTTTAAGTGCAGCAGTATACATGCTGATATGTCTATTAGTAAGTTAGTAATGCGAGAGGAGACTGAAGGAATGAGATGAGGGAGAAAGAGAGAGATAGTTTTGAGTTTCATCGGCATAGAGCTGGTATTGGAAGCCACAGTAGGTAATCAAGTGACCAAGAGAGGAGATGTCGATAGAGAAGGGGCCCAAGAACAGAGCCTTGGGGGACCCCTACAGAAAGAGTTAGTGGAGAGGAGGAGACAGAGCTATATGTAACACTGAAGGAGCTCTGTGATAGGAAGGAGAACCATGATAGAGCAGAGTCTTGGAGGCCAAGGAAGTGGAGTTTATAAAGAACAAGAGAGTGGTCAGCAGTATCAAAGGCCGCAGAGAGGTCTAGTAGCATGAGTATGGAGTAGTGGCCATTGGTTTTAGAAGTTAGTAAATCGTTAGTGAGTTTTAGTAGGGTGGAGTGCTGTGAGTGAAAAAACAAGACTTTAAGGGGTCAAGAAGGTTGTTTTCAGTGAGGTGGGAGCTAAGACGGTTGTAGACTAAGCGTTCTAAAGGTTTAGAGGTGAATGGGGGCAACAAGATGGGTTTTAAGTTGTTCAGGTCGGTGGGGTCAAGTGAGGGCTTTTTAAGTTGATTTAGTGGCTCAGAGAAGCAGATGTTTTGTTTTTTTATTGCTGTACAAAGCTCTCCTGCATTGATAGTAGAAGGCATAGAAGATAACACCTCTCCAAGAACCTAAATCCTTTGTGAGCGTCCCAGTTGCTTTCCTTTGAGCACATCCTCACTCAATGCACCATATATTGGAAAGTATTACTGAAGTAATACTTTATTCTTATCAAACATCCTGCCTTGGAACCCACTAACCATCAAATAATTGAGATAGTTGCTGAATGGGAAAAGCTGCCTGAAAGTGCTAGCACCCTTTTCAGTGGTGGAGCGGACTAACAACTCATGAGATCCCTGTGGTCACTCCCACACCTACATATTGTATTGCCCACATTACATGCGTTTGTCACAGAATTTCTGTATATTAAGTTCAAAATAAATGTTTAATAAGTCAGCAAAATAAAAAATAACTTTGCATTTACAGTGAAGGAAATAAGTATTTGATCCCCTGCTGATTTTGAATGTTTGCCCACTCACAGAGAAATGATCATTTTAAAAATCGAATGGTAGGTGTACTGTAACACAGAGACAAAATAGCAACAAAAAATTCAAAAGAAAAGCACGTCTAACAAATTATGCACTGATTTCATGTTCATGAGGGAAATAAATATTTGATCCCCTATCATTCAGCAGGATTTCTGGCTACCAGGTGTCTTTCATACAGGTAACAAGCTGAGATTAGAAGCAGTCTCTTAAAAGGAGTGCTGCTAATCTCATTTTGTTACCTGTATAAAAAGATACCTGTCCACAGGAGCAATCAAACAATCAGATTCCAAACTCTCCACCATGGCAAAGACCAAAAGAGCTGTCCAAGGATGTCAGGGACAAGATTGTAGACCAACACAAGGCTGGACTGGGCTACCAAACTATCGCAAGGAAGCAGCTTGGAAAAGTGACAACAGTTGGTGCAAGCATTCGCAAATGGAAGAAACACAAAACAACTGTCAGTCCCCTAGGTCTGGTGCACCATGCAAGATCTCACCTCGGAGTGCCAATGATCATGAGAACAGTGAGGAATCATCCCAGAACTACACGTGAGGATCTTGTCAATGATCTCCAGGTAGCTGGGACCACAGTCACCAAGAAAACAATTGGTAACACACTACATCGACAAGGATCGAAATTCTGCAATGCCCGCATGGTCCCTCTGCTCAAGAAAGCACATGTCCAGGCCCGTCTGAAGTTTGCCACTGAACATCTGAATGATGCAGAGGACGACTGGTTGAAAGTGTTGTAGTCAGATGAGACCAAAATCGTGCTTTTTGGCATCAACTCAACTCGCCGTGTTTGGAGGAGGAGGAGGAATGCTGCCTATGACCCCAAGAACACCATCCCAACTGTCAAACATGGTGGTATAAACATTCTGCTTTGGGGGTGTTTTTCTGCTAAAGGGACAGGACAACTGCACCACATCAAAAGGGACGATGAACGGGGCAATGTACCGGCAAATCTTGGGTGAGAACCTTCTTCCCTCAGCCAGGGCACTGAAAATGGGTCGTGGATGGGTGTTCCAGGATGACAGGGACCCAAAACACACAGCCAAGGCAACAAAGTAGTGGCTCAAGAAGAAGCACATTAAGGTCCTGGAGTGGTCTAGCCAGTCTCTGGACCTTAATCTGATTGAAAATCTGTGGATGAAGCTGAAAGTTCAAGTTGCCAAACGTCAGCCACCAAACTTTAAAGACTTGGAGAGGATCTGCCAAGAGGAGTGGGCCAAAATTCCTCCTGAGATGTGTGCAGATGAAGTCCGGAAGTGACGAAACGCGTTAGAAGAGTGACGTCATCACGCACGCACGCTAGCCGGAAGTGTCACCGCGGCCATTTTGTTGGTTGGAAACATATGGTTTTCAACCTAGGATTTAAAGATCAATGTTGGAAGCTGGATATCCTTATTTTATATGTAAGTTTTGATTAAAATCTGTTCCTTTTTATGGATCCTGCCTAAAGAGCCTTTCTTTACTTGTATGAGGAATACCCCTGAAAAAGAAGGATGGAGGAATACCGTTTTTTTATGTCAGCTTATGCCTGAAAATATTGGAAGAGGGTAATGGTACTTGGTATCACTTTTGGCTGGAGTTTAAGGGTACTAGTACCTAGTATCACTATACACTTGTGGTTGGAGTGATCACGATTTTTTCACGGTTTTTGGTTTGATTTTATTTTATTCTATTAATTCTACTTATTATTTATTTGGATTGATATTTAATTATTTAATTTGCACAATTTTGATGTGTTTTGTGTTGTGCACAGAGTGAAGTATATAAGTTCATATATTATATTTTAAGGGTAATACACTATGAATTTTTTTCTTTGAGGTTATCACGGAGTATTTTGCATCGGTTTTGCTTCACTGGATTTAAAAGAAAATACTTTGAAATTAACTTTTTGGGACTTGGACACTTTGGGATCTATTAATATATTTTTAAGATATATATATTTATTTTATTTACTTGGGATGTGTGGTTTTATTTGAATATATCATATTTGGGGTTTAGGTGTGTATCACAAAAATAATTTATTAGATGTGTGCAAACCTGGTGGCCAACTACAGGAAACTGACCTCTGTGATTGCCAACAAGGGATTTGCCACCAAGTACTAAGTCATGTTTTGTGAAGGGGATCAAATACTTGAACATGCAAATCAGTGCATAATTTGTTAGACATGCATTTCTTTTGAATGTTTTTTTTGCTATTCTGTCTTTCAGTGTTACAATACACCTACCATTCGATTTTTAGACTGATCATTTCTTTGTGGGCAAACATTCAAAATCAGCGGGGATTCAAATACTTATTTCCTTCACTGTAAGTGCAACAATGGTACAGTTGCAGAATTTGCAGACTGATCCATTGGATACCATCTGATCACAATTTAGAGCAAATTAAGAACACAAAAAATATTTGGGGAAAGTTACATTGCAGTTTTTAAAAGAGCACAAAATAAAACACACTGTCAGGAAATGAGAAGATCGCCGCGGCGATCGAATCTGCACATGCATAGAATCCTGACAAATGATACAGGCAGGCGGGCACTAGGACCCAGGAGCGCCTGTCAGGAGTCGGGCGGGCTATTTAAACCCAGCTCTCGCAATGCTCAATTGCTGTATGGTCTTATCTGTGTTCCTGAGAGTAGATTGTTTGTTGCCGACCCTGCCTGACCCTGATTTGCTGTCCTCCTGTTGTGATCCCTGGCTTTGTCTGACCATTCTCCTGCTTAACCTCGCACATTCTGACCTCCTGTTGACAAACCCGGCTTGTGACCTGTTCATCCCTCTGCCTGCTGATTCTGTACTACACCGCCACCACTGTTACCGACCCGGCCTGCCCGATGCTGCTCTAGTTACCTCCTCACATCAGACTCTTACCCACTATACACCTTCTACGGTGCCTCTACCACAGCTGGGTGAACCCAGGGGCCCCGACCTGGTCTCGGCCTGCTCCAAGTCCACACCCACCACCAGGGGCCCTGGTGAACAAGCAGGTCGGAGCTTAGATTCCGCGCCTTGGAGGATTCCAGTCTGTGGAGTGCTAGAGGCTACTGCAGTTTGATTCCTGACAAACATATCTAGATTTTTTCAATTCGACAAACTATATTCAAATTTCCAGAGAAATAGCAAAATAATTACCCTAACAAAATGAAAGACTAATGCAACAGAGGGTATACCTAAAATAAGCTTATACAAAAAAGAAAAGGTGCCAAAAAAACGGGTGTATCCACCCATTGAAATGCATTTCCCCGACTCACCAGTAATAGGGTGTGGATTCTTAAACTAAATAACATATAAATAGATATTAGCAGCTGACAAGGGCAGACCTGCCACAAAAGCAGTATATAACGAATCGCATGCAGAGTAATAATTCACTATAATAGTGGATGCAATTAAGTTTTATGAAGATCACATGGATTATGAAAAGGTAGATAAATTTCTCTATATATAAGAGTGCTGGAATTCCCAATTAAGGCTCAGAACATATAGATCCCGTGTCACTTAAATAGCAAGGAATAACTTAGCTCTATTCAAGGATTACTTGCCACCAGTGGAAGTGAACTAATGCCACTTGAATTTGCAATGAACTCCCGGGAGTCATAAATACTTGTGGTTTTCCGTCTTGACTCGTGTTTTTCCAAGATGGAGGCGTATGGCTTGCCCCTTTCCTCTCATAGACATCGCAGCATGGAAGGACGCAGAGCGTGATGGTGTCACTACGTTGACGCGTTTCGTCCGCCAATCATCACGGACTGCATCAGGACTGGGAGGGGATAACTCTTCTGTCAAGGTCCTACCTTTCCTCAGAGATTGTGTTGCTCCATGTGCTGGCATCCATCTTAAGTTCCTGCAAAGCATGGTGGGAGCCTTTATGCTTTCAGGCCTCTGCGGCTCCTCCTCCAGAAGGGTGTGACTGATCACATTTAAGCCTGCTTTCTGCAGTTGCTCTTTGCATTAGTGTCCTGTATGTTCCTTTGCAGCCAGCTCTTGTTCTGTTCTCGTTGCTCTCCTGGTAACAGACTCGGCTTGGACAAGACTATTCTCTGCTTTATCCCATTACCTGACCTCCCGTTGCTGAACCCAGCCCGTGACCTGAGTATTCTTGTCTACCGTCTTGTACTGTTTGCTCCGTTGTTATCGACCCTTCCTGTCCAACCACGCTATACGTTTTCCATCGGGCTCCCACCAGCTGTACGTCATTGGCGGCAGTTGTTACCGCAGCTGGGGTTAGTCGGGGGCCGCGACCTGGTCTCAGGATGCGTCAAGTGCATCCCCACTATCAGGGGCCCAGGTGAAGGGCAGCCTGGGGCTTAGAGTCTGCGCCCTGAGGGACTCTGGTCTGAGTAGCGGCTGTCGTCAGTTGCTGTGTGATCTTACCATTAGGCCTGCCTGCCCATTCCACCGCTCCTGCCCTGACATTACATGAATGCCATGAATCCTGACGGTGCAGGTACGCCTTCGCTCCCTAGGTTACTCGCCAGACTTGATCAACAGGATCTCTTGTTGGATCTGTTCGCTCAGGCGTTGCAGGCACTGCTGGCACGCACAGCGCACCTTACTCCTGGGGCTATTAGGTCGTGGTTACTCCGGTGGACACACCGACTGCTGCTCTGGTTGTTGCGCCTACCTCCGCATCTGTTGCTGAACCCACGGTGCCCAGAGGTATGACTGGTTCTGCCCCTCTTCCCCAGCGCTTTGGGGGTGAGCCGAGTCAGTGTCGTGGTTTCCTTAACCAAGTGGGCATTTACGTTGAGTTAATACCCCACGCTTTCCCTACTGAGAGGTCAAAGGTGGGCTTCCTAATCTCGCTACTCTCAGATAAGGCCTTGGCCTGGGAGAATCCCTTATGGGAGAGGAATGACCCGGTGATCCACAAGTTTTCCCGTTTTGTTGCCTCCTTCCGCACGGTATTCGATGTGCCTGCTTGCTCTGCCTCTGCTGCCAAGCTGCTCATGTCCATGCATCAGGGTTCACGAACCATTGCCAAGTATGCCATAGAATTTTGTACCCTGGAGGCAGAGGTGGGTTGGAACAATGAGGCTCTGGTGGCTGCTTTCTCTCATGGTCTCTCAGATGCGTTAAAGGATGAGATCGCAGCCAAAGAATTGCCTGTGGAGCTAGAGGCACTCATTTCCTTCCTAATCTTGATTGACACCAGGCTCAGAGAGAGGCCTTCATTTAAGGAGCATCTGCGGAGGCCTCCTAACCGATTGGCGCCTACGTTTTCTGTCCCACCCGTGCCTCCCTCTCCTCCCACGCCTCCTGGGGATGGCTTGTCTGGTAGTGAGCCCATGCAGCTGAGATTTGCTCGCCTTTCCGAGGGGGAGCGGGCCTCTCAGCATCGGGAGGGTCGCTGCCTGTACTGTGGTCTCGGTGGGCATTTTCAGCAGTCCTCTCCGGTCTGTCTGGGAAACACTCGCACCTGAGATCCTGTCGGGGGCAGATCTTGGGTAGAGTTTCCTCGTCCAGGATTTCCTGTAAAGATAAACCGCTAATCACCGTTGTTCTCTCCTGGGCAGGAGGCTCGGTGATGGCCCAGGCATTGGTAGACTCTGGTGCTGTCGGGTTGTTTATGGACAGTGCATTTGCTGCCCAGTAGTCCATTCCTCTGCAGGCTCGAGTTACTCCATTGGTCCTCGAGGCGATAGATGGCAGACCCCTGCAACCGTCGCAGGTTACCCACAAGACCCTGCCGGTTGAAGTAGCTGTTGGGGCTGTTCACAGGGAGATGGCCTGTTTCCAGATAATTTCTTCCCCGCACTACTCCGTGGTTTTGGGCTATCTCTGGCTTCAGAAACACAATCCGACCTTTGACTGGCGGTCGGCCGAACTTCTCTCATGGTCGCCACAGTGTGGGGCTGGTTGTATCCGTGGACCTGTTAAGATGTTGTGTGCCTCCTCGGACTCTGTTGCCCACTGAATATGGGGAGTACCTGGACATGTTTGACAAGGTGCGCGCCGGTGCTCTGCCTCCTCATCGTCCGTAGGATTGTGCCATAGCCTTACAACCAGGTGCCACTCCTCCGCGTGGCAGGGTGTATCCTCTTTTGGTTGTAGAGAATCAGGCCATGGAGGAGTACGTTGCGGATGCGCTTTCCCGGGGGCACATTTGCAAGTCTACTTCTCCAGCAGGAGCTGGGGTTTTTTTTCGTGAAGAAGAAGGGCGGAGAGTTGAGATCTTGCATTGATTTTAGGGGCCTCAATCGAATCACAATTAAGAATGCTTATCCAATTCCGTTGATTACTGAGTTGTTTGACCGCCTCAAGGGAGCAACGGTCTTTACTAAACTCGATCTTAGAGCGGCGTACAACCTCGTACGGATCAAGGAGGGAGACGAGTGGAAGACCGCGTTCAACACCAGAACCGGTCACTATGAATACCTGGTTATGCCCTTCGGGTTGTGTAACGCGCCCACAGTCTTTCAGGAGTTCATTAATGATGTATTTCGTGACTTGTTGCAGCAGTGCGTGGTGGTTTACTTGGACGACATCCTGGTTTACTCTGCGTCTATGGAGTCTCATATCCAGGATGTTAAGTGGGTGCTGCAACGGTTGCGTGAGAACGAGCTTTTTTGTAAGCTCGAGAAGTTTGAATTTCACCGATCCCAGGTTGCCTTTTTGGGCTACATCATTTCCGCTGTGGGTTTTTCCATGGACTCTCAGAAGGTTTTGGTGGTTCTGCAGTGGCCTCGTCCCAGTGGTCTTCTGTCCATTCAGCGCTTTTTGGGATTCGCCAACTATTATTGGAAGTTTATCAGGAACTTCTCTACGCTGGCCAAGCCTCTCTCAGATCTGACCAAGAAGGGTAGTAATCCTCACGAGTGGTCATCCGAGTCCATCTTAGTTTTCAAAGCTCTGAAATCCACCTTCGCTTCAGCTCCGATACTGTCTCATCCCAATCCTGGGTTGCCTTTTGTCCTCGAGGTTGATGCATCTGAGACGGGAGTAGTCGCCCTCTTGTCTCAGCATCGGTCACCCGATGGACCCTTACTTCCCTGTGGGTTCTACTCCAGGAAGCTTTCCTCCGCAGAATGCAACTACCAGATTGGAGACAGGCAGTTGTTGGCCATTATTCAGGCTCGCAAGGAATGGAGGCACCTGCTTGAGGGTGCTGTGGTTCCGGTTCTCATTCTCACTGACCACAAGAACTTGACGAATCTCTCGGAGGCTAAGAGGTTGACGCTCCGTCAGGCCAGATGGTCTCTGTTCTTGTCACGTTTCAACTATGTGGTCTCCTATTTGCCTGGCTCCAAGAATGTCAGGGCTGATGCCTTGTCACGGCAAAATTCTGAGCTGTCCAGGGAGGACTCTGAGCCGACCTCGGTCATACCTCCGGACCAGATTCTGGCTGCCATTCATACCAACCTGACTTCTCCCCTTGGGGAGCAGATTTTGGCAGCTCAAACTGATGCTCCTCCTGAGAGACCGGCTGGAAGAGGTTTCGTACCTGAGGGATTGCGCACCCGCTTGCTACGTGCCTACCATAATTCCAAGGCTGCCAGCCATCCAGGTAGGAACCAGTTGTCCTGGGTCATCTCTCGGTCATTCTGGTGGCCATCTCTCCATTCCGACATCGCCTCATACGTAGCGGCATGTTCGGTCTGTGCCCAGAATAAATCTCCTCTGCATCTTCCATTGGGTCTTCTGCAACCCATTCCCAATGGGGAGCGTCCCTGGTCACACCTAGGCATGGATTTTATTGTGGACCTCCCGGCGTCTCAAGGCCATACATTCATTCTTATGGTGATTGATCGTTTTTCCAAGATGCGCCATTGCGTTCCGTTCAAGAAATTGCCGACTGCGCGAGAACTGGCTATGGTTTTCGCCAAGGAGATCTTTCGCTTACATGGGTTGCCCAAGGTGATTGTCTCAGACCGTGTGTAAGGGACCACCAGGCGGTACCACTAGCACTCCACTGGCCAGACGTCCCCAGCGCATGGTATCTAAGCCCCAGGGTACGTGTTCACCAGAGCCCCTGATGGTGGGGATGGACTTGAAGTACCCCGAGACCAGGTCATGGCTACTGAGCACGCCTGTCAGTGGTAGCGGTATTCGCCAGGGGCTCTCGCAGGGAAGAGCCTGATGTGAGGAGGTCGGGTGATCCCGTTGGGATGGATGGATGGCTGAACAAGTGCAGGGTCAAACGGGCCGGGTCGGTAACAGTGGGGACGGAGCAGTACAAGGCAGCGGGCAGAGAGTAGTCGGGTCACACACCAGGTCAGCAACGGAAGGTCAGATCCAAACGGGGGCATTCAGGAGAGAGGTCAGGCAAAGCAAGGGTCTGGGCAGGAGAAGGCAACAAGGTCAGGTACAATCCGGGTCAGTAACTTACTTAGAACAGGTTCGCAGATACAGGATACAAGGAAAGACCAGAAGGCACTGAATGACAGCTCAGGGCCATTTAAATATCCCGCCCTGCGCTGCCATTGGTGCCACGCGCTCGCCCGCGGTCCCTACTGCGCATGCGCGAACTCCCTCGCTGCGGACGGCCAGGTCTCAGTGCCCGCATTCTGACACAGGGCGGTGCACTGCGCCTGCGCCGAGCCCATCGCGGCGGGATCCCTGACATTGCCCCCCCCCTACGGGCAACCTCTGGGTGCCCACCCGATCTCTCCACCACGGGTGATCACGAAGAAACCTCCGGACAAATCGGGGTGCATAGACATTATGGGCTGGTTCCCAAGAATTATCCTCAGGGCCGTAGCCCTTCTATTTAATAAAAAATTGGGTCTGACCCCCCCTCCTTCGGCACTTCAGGATTGTTTCCACCTCAAATTCTTCTTCCCCTTTGACCGTTATGGCCTCTGGAGGTCGAGATTCTCGTTCTGGGAAGGCATCAGGGATTACTGGTTTCAGCAAGGACACATGGAAGACCGGGTGTATCTTGAGTGTGTCAGGGAGGACAAGTTCGTATGCCACCTCGTTGACCGCCCGCTTTATGCAAAAAGGGGCCTATGAACTTTGGTCCTAATTTCTTCGATGGACATAGCATTTTCAAGTTCGTTGTTGCCAACCACACTTTATCCCCGGGCTGCAGCACCAGGTCCCCTCTTCATCTTTTGTTAAACGCCTTCTTGTAGTCCTCCTGGGCCCGAGCGATAGCCTCCTGTAGTATCTTATTGTTGGAGGAGAAGAAAGCTAGCGTGTCCTGTGTCGCCGGAACTGGGCATTCAGGAACCAAGTCAGGGAGAAAGACAGGGTGAAATCCGTAGTTTGAAAAGAATGGTGATTGCCCTGTTGCAGAATGGTTGGCGTTGTTGTACGCGAACTCCGCCAGGGGTAAGAGTGGTAGCCAATTATCCTGTAGGAAGGATGTGTAGCAACGCAGGTACTGTTCTAGGGTCTGGTTGGTCCTCTCGGTCTGTCCATTGGTCTGGGGGTGGAATGCAGAGGAGAGGGATAATTTGATATCCAACGCCTTGCACAGTGCCCTCCAAAATTTAGACGTGAATTGGACCCCTCGATCCGCGACGATGTCCTCGAGGATTCCATGTAGTCTTACAACTTCCTGGATAAAAATTTGCGCAGTCTCAGCTGCTGACGGAGTCTTTTTTAATGGTAAAAAGTGAGCCATCTTCGATAAACGATCAATGACTACAAGGATCGCGGTGTGGTCTTGAGACGGGGGAAGGTCGACTATAAAGTCCATTGCGATCCTTTGCCAAGGTCGTTCGGAGATCGGCAAGGGCCGCAGCAGCCCCCAGGCCTTGTTCCTCGATGGCTTGTTCTTCTGACAGATGGTGCAAGATTTTACGTAGAGCCTGCAATCCTTGGCCATGTTTGCCACCAAAAGGAATGTTGAAGAAGTTCCAGGGTCTTCGCTGGGCCAAAGTGTCCCGCCATTGGATGGTCATGACACTGTCCCAAGACAAGGGTTCGGACCTCTTCGGGTACCATGATCAATCCTTCCTTCCAGAGGAGTCCCCCCTTGTTCTGGAGGGGTACCCCAGCTGGGGTCACTGTGGTCGTGGATGCATCCATTAGTTTGGACCGAAGGTCAGTCTGGAGAGCCAAGAAATTCCCTGAGGATAGAATAATATCAGGTACCGGTTCTTCTTTGGAGTCTTCGAACATGCGTGATAGCGCATCGGGTTTTGTATTTTTGGACCCAGGTCTGTAAGTGATATGGAATATGAACCTGGAGAAAAACAGTGCCCATCTTGCCTGCCGTGGACGTAACCGTTTGGCAGTCCTCAGATACTCGAGATTTTTATGGTCAGTGAAGATCAAGATGGGGTGTGAGGCCCCTTCCAGCAAGTACCTCCATTCTTCCAGTGCAGTTTTGATGGCTAACAACTCCCGATCGCCAATATCGTAGTTCTTCTCGGCTGGGGTGAGCTTCCTCAAGAAGAACGCTATGGGGTGGAGTAATTCTTTGGTGCCTTTTCTCTGGGACAGGATGGAACCCACCGCATTCTCAGATGCGTCTACCTCCAGTACGTAGGGCAGGGAAGCGTCTGGATGGCCCAAAATGGGTGCCGTGGTAAATAGTTTTTTCAAGGCCTCAAAGGCTTCCTGAGCCTCCGGCGTCCATCTGAAGCGGGTTCCAAGTTTGGTTAGCTGAGTTATGGGGGAGACCAGACCGGAGAAGTTCCTAATGAATTTCCGATAAAAATTTGCAAAGCCTATAAAGCGCTGGATGCCCTTTTTGTCTGTGGGCACAGGCCAATCCAAAATTGCAGAGACCTTCTGAGAGTCCATTGCGATTCCCGTGGTGGAGATAATCAACCCCAGAAACGCAATGCTGGACTGCTCGAAACTGCACTTATCTGCTTTGGCGTATAACCCATGCTGGCACAACCGACCCAATACCTTTGCCACATGTATGCTGTGATCCTTCAGAGAGGGTGAGAAGATCAGTATATCGTCTAGATAAACAATTACAAAAATGTCAAGGTAATCCCGGAAAATGTCGTTTACAAAATGTTGGAATGTGGCTGGCGCATTGCACAGTCCAAATGGCATTACCAGATATTCGAAATGCCCAAACCGGGTACGAAATGCTGTCTTCCACTCATCCTCCTCCCTTATGCGAACCAAGTTGTAGGCCCCCCTGAGATCAAGTTTAGTAAATATTGCCGCAGCCTTCAGGCTCTGAAATAATTCAGGTACCAATGGCAGTGGGTATTGATTTTTAATCGTGACTCTGTTCAGTTCACGATAGTCAATGCAGGGTCGCAGAGATTTGTCTTTTTTCTCCACAAAGAAGATCCCCGCCCCGGCTGGTGAAGTAGAGGCACGGATGAACCCCTTCTGGAGACTGTCCTCTATGTATTCCTTCAGGGCCCCCAATTCTAGTTCAGACAGGGGAAAAATCCGTCCAAAAGGGATCTCGGAGCCGGGCAACAGATCAATTGGACAGTCATATGGGCGGTGGGGGGGCAAGGTGTCTGCCCCCCGCTTACTGAATACATCTAAGAAATTGTGGTATGCTGCGGGAATAACCTGTTTCAGCTCGGAGTCCCCCTCGGAGCACAGGAGGACCTGGGGGGCTGCGGAGGCCGCAGTGTGACAGTGTTCCTGACAATACGGGGACGGGAACAAGATAGACCCGGTTTCCCAGTCAATTTGGGGGTTATGGGCCCGCAACCAAGGGAGTCCCAAAATGACTGGAAAAAGAGGTGACGCAATGGCATCTAGGCGGAGGAATTCCTGATGCTGGTTAGCAATGGTAGTGGCGATAGGGGGAGTTTCCTGGTTAACTACTCCTGATTTTATCTGGGAGCCATCTGCCAGAAAGATGTTAAAGCCCCGTTTTCTGGGCTGGAGGGGAATCCTCTGCTGATGAGCAAAATCTAAATCCAGGAAACAGCTGCATGCCCCTGAATCAACTATGGCCGTCACCTCCACGGTCCTTTCTGGAAGCTGAAAGGAGAGGGGCACCACTAAGTATTGGGACGGACTGACCTTGCCAATAGCCAGAGAAGAAAAAGAGGTGCACTTACTCATTTTCTGAGGGCAGGATCGTACCATATGATCGGCTTCACCGCAGTAGAAGCAGAGGTTCAGAGAGCGTCTCCGCTGGCGTTCTTCTGGCGATAATTTAGGCCGAGCCAGGCCTAGTTGCATTGGTTCCTGCGCATCTCCTGGAAGCGGGTTCTGGATATTTGTTCTGGTTTGTTGGCTGGGGCCTGGACTTGGACCCCATGCATTTCCGTGACCCTGACCGGACCTCTCAAACCTGCGTTCCCGCAGTCTACGGTCTATTTGAATCGTCAGGGCTATTAGGTCTTCTAGTGACTCGGGAACCCCCACTCGGGCCAGCTCATCCTTCAAGGGCTCTGACAGACCCATACGGAACTGGTGTCGCAACAAGAACTCATTCCAGCGTGTGTCCCCCATCCAACACCTAAATTCAGAGGCGTATTCTTCTGCCGCCCGGCGGCCCTGTCGAAGCGTATATAACGTTGCTTCAGCAGAGGCTGCCCGCTGTGGATCATCATAAAGGATGGCCATAGCTTCAAAAAAATCGCTGACCGTTCCCAGGTGAGGGTCATGGTTTGACCTTAACCGATGGGCCCAATCTTGGGGTTCACCCTGCAATAGTGAAACTAAAAATCCCACTTTCACTGACTCCGTTAGGAAGGTGCGGGGTTGCAATTCAAAAAACAGGAGGCAGGAATCCCGAAAAGACCTGAAGCGTGTGCGGTCCCCGTGAAAACGCTCAGGTAATGGTACTCGGGGGTTCAACCATAGGTAGAGGAGCAGAGGCCCCTGAAGCTGGCCCAAGAGCCTCTCCCACCAGGGGAGCGGAAACAGGGGCCTGTGGGGCAGGGCCAGATACAGAGCGGGTCTGGAAACTGTTTTCCAGGTGCGTACATTTGTCCTGCAAGGTCGCCACAGCCTGTCTCAGGGCTGATAGGTGCCTGCAAATATCTTCCAGCGGGGCTGACCCTCCTCCAGGCTCAGTCATGGCCTTCTGGTACTGTAAGGGACCACCAGGCGGTACCACTAGCACTCCACTGACCAGACGTCCCCAGCGCACGGTATCTAAGTCCCAGGGTACGTGTTCACCAGAGCCCCTGATGGTGGGGATGGACTTGAAGTACCCCGAGACCAGGTCATGGCTACTGAGCACGCCTGTCAGTGGTAGCGGTATGCGCCAGGGGCTCCCGCAGGGAAGAGCCTGATGTGAGGAGGTCGGGTGATCCCGTCGGGATGGATGGATGGCTGAGCAAGAGCAGGGTCAAACGGGCCGGGTCGGTAACAGTGGGGACGGAGCAGTACAAGGCAGCGGGCAGAGAGTAGTCGGGTCACACGCCAGGTCAGCAACGGAAGGTCAGATCCAAACGGGGGCATTCAGGAGAGAGGTCAGGCAAAGCAAGGGTCTGGGCAGGAGAAGGCAACAAGGTCAGGTACAATCCGGGTCAGTAACTTACTTAGAACAGGTTCGCAGATACAGGATACAAGGAAAGACCAGAAGGCACTGAATGACAGCTCAGGGCCATTTAAATATCCCGCCCAGCGCTGCCATTGGTGCCGCGCGCGCCCGCGGTCCCTACTGCGCATGCGCGAACTCCCTCGCTGCGGACGGCCAGGTCTCAGTGCTCGCATTCTGACACAGGGCGGTGCACTGCGCCTGCGCCGAGCCCATCGCGGTGGGGATTCCTGACACCGTGGGAGCCAGTTTGTGTCCAGGTTCTGGCGCGCCTTCTGCTCCCAGTTGGGTATCAAGCTCTCATTTTCTTCGGTCTACCACCCGCAGTCCAATGGGGCTGCGGAGCGTTCCAATCAGGCCCTGGAACAATTTCTTCGCTGCTATATATCAGACCATCAAGACAATTGGGTCGATCTCCTGCCATGGGCAGAGTTTGCGAGGAACTCGGCTGTCAACTCCTCCTCCGGGATGTCCCCCTTCATGGCCAACTATTTGTTCCAACCCGCGGTATTGCCTGAGTTCTCGCCACAGGACATTCCAGCTGTGGATAACCATCTGGCTGCCCTACGTTCCTCGAGGGGGGGCAGATCCAGAGGTCATTGAAGGACTCAGCACAGCGCCAGAAGCTCCAGGCTGATCGCAGACAGTTGCCCGCTCCTTCATACCAGGTCGGAGATCGGGTGTGGTTGTCCACTCGCAACATCAATCTTCGGGTGCCCGCATCGAAACTGGCTCCCCGTTTTGTTGGTCCTTTCCACATCCTCCGCAGGGTGAACCCGGTTGCCTATGCCCTTCCTCTTCCTCCTGGGATGCGTATCTCCAATGTCTTCCACGCATCCCTGTTGAAGCCTCTGGTCTTTTAATCGTTTTACTGCCTCTCCGCCTCGGCCTCGGCCTATCCGGGTTGACGGCCATGAGGAGTATGAGGTGAGCCGCATCCTGGACTCTTGGTTGGTCCGTGGTCGGGTGCAGTTCCTGGTCCATTGGCGCGCTTTTCACGCCCGATCTCCTCAGAAGCCTTTTGTGAAGCCGCGGAGCGGGAGGGGTCCTTGAGGAGGAGGTACTGTCAAGGTCCTACCTTTCATCAGAGATTGTGTTGCTCCATGTGCTGGCATCCATCTTAAGTTCCTGCAAAGCATGGTGGGAGCCTTTATGCTTTCAGGCCTCTGCGGCTCCTCCTCCAGAAGAGAGTGGCTGATCACATTTAAGCCTGCTGTCTGCAGTTGCTCTTTGCATTCGTGTCCTGTATGTTCCTTTGCAGCCAGCTCTTGTTCTGTTCTCGTTGCTCTCCTGGTAACCGACTCGGCTTGGACTAGACTATTCTCTGCTTTATCCCATTACCTGACCTCCCGTTGCTGAACCCGGCCCGTGACCTGAGTATTCTTGTCTACCTTCTTGTACCGTTTGCTCCGTTGTTATCGACTCGGCCTGTCCGACCATGCTATACGTTTTCCATCGGGCTCCCACCAGCTGTACGCCATTGGCGGCAGTCGTTACCACAGCTGGGGTTACTCGGGGGCCGCGACCTGGTCTCAGGCTGCGTCAAGTCCATCCCCACCATTAGGGGCCCTGGTGAAGGGCAGCCTGGGGCTTAGACTCTGCGCCCTGAGGGACTCTGGTCTGTGAGTAGCGGCTGTCATCAGTCGCTGCGTGGCCTTACCATTAGGCCTGCCTGCCCATTCCACCGCTCCTGCCCGGACATCTTCGCATTCCTTTTATAGTGCAAAATTTGCATATTTCCATCATTTTGTCATCCTCTTGTGTTGAAATGTCATCACTACATTGTTAATCCAAATTTAATTATAAAATAAATATGATTGGCATTGAACATTAAAGAATGGCCCATAAATTAGATTGAAATTCAGATAGTATTAATAACTGAATTAAATCAGATGACAATAATAAAAAAAACTATTCACTTTTTAGCATTTTCAGAACAATATTATTTATATGAAATACTATAGTTCATTTCACAATGAAATGGTCATATAGGGATTTATTTCAGGAATATTTTAAAATTTAATTCGGTGTTTAAACCATGTGGTATTAAAGTTCCCAGTGTAAATCCAAAATGTCTCCTTTTGTAGAAGGATTTTATCAAAAATCTCCACTTCTAAAAGAAATATTTAAAAGGAAAATACCTTTTACTTTTAAACCATCAGTTATACCTTGGTGTACTTCCTTAAAATGTTGGGCTAAGGGATTTTCCCTTTATCATTTTTGTTTTTACATGCATTTTTAATATCCCTTATATGTTCACTAATACGTATTTTTAATGGTCTTTTTGTTTTTCCTATATAAAATTTCTTACATGGGCATACTAACATATAAATTGCTCCAGCAGTAGAATAGTAGCTACTCGATGAATGCACAGCACACATATGCCTTAGTGCTGACATGTATAAAATATGCTGTGTGTGTGTCTGAGTGCCACTGTGTCAAAGATACATATAAACCTCAGCACACTCGTTTTTAAAAACAAACCATTGGGGTTATGAAGGAATCTAACAGTGGATGGTCAAGTCCCACAGTGCTCATCCATAAGCATTATGGCAGGAAGAGGTTCTATTCTTACTCAACCGCAGGATGATAAATGTTATCTCCAGCCATGTATACAGCTATACCATGTGGTATTGAATTTATCCCTTGCATCGGGTCAGATAGTTTAACTCAATGAATAAACTCACGTTGAGGAAACCCATTCGAATGTTCTGTTTAATGTCAAATATTCATAGGTAGAAAAATGTTAATGTTGGAAGCCTCATGGAAGGTGCATTCAGGAAGACAGGATACAGTGGAATGATTACAGGGAGAGGCAGGGGGAGGAGTATACACAAGTACTGTGAGAGAAAGAGCTCAGCTTAGACAGAAGGAGACCGCTTAAAGACACAGAGCAATAATAAATATGCAATGGTCACAGAGAAATAATAAGAAATCAAATAGTGTAACACAACACTCCCCATCTGAAATCTTTAGATTTCATAACTTCAAAAAAAAAAAAAAAAAAATTATATATATATATATATATATGGAGAGGAGAGTAGGTGATAATCTGATGGGTTGGGGCAGGGAGTTCCAGAGGCGTTTAGGTAGTTTTGGGTCTGCCTTGGCTAGCTAAAGCTCAAGAGGAAGGTTACTCAGTCTCTGGGACATCTTGTTGTCCTTACCAAATATCTTTGGGAAAGTTTCCAGACATATGAACAGAGCATTTTCTCTAGCTTCTGAACTGCCATAACTTTGCTCTAATCGATCCCATGCAGCTTTGAGGCCTGCTGTACGATTGTCCCTGAAAACTGATCTTAATGGCGTAACACGTGCAGCAGATAGAGGACCAAGCCATCTGATCAGCAGATCCAACTCTTCAGCAGCTGTAATACCAAGATCATTGGTTGCAGTTCTGAAAGCATATTTCCAACTTCTGTAGTTTTCATGTTGGTCATCAAAACTTGTAAGACCAGTTTTTGTGAGCTCTCTGCGAAGTGTGTATTTCACAAACTCTGCTGTCTCAGTTGACTATGACTTTATGCAAGATGTTGTTGGCTGAACGGTGCTGATTATGCTTTGACATTGCTGTTATACGACACAGGGAAATATGGTACAGCAGATGCATTCTGGCGAGTTTCTTGCTTGAAGTCAGTTGTTCCAGTGGTACGTTTGTTTGAGGCTGTACTGATGACAGGAGATTGATGACTTGCTTGCAGCTTGCTCTGATGCTCTGTGATGTATGAAGGAAGGTTAGGTAGATAGGTAGGATAGGTGTTGGGGTGATTTTGCATGCAGGACGCTGCTGGAACCTATAACTTGTTGCAGAAAAGAAATCTCTATGTTGTCAGGAGCATATGAGATGATAGAGTGTCCACTGCAGTGGCTTATAACAGTCAGTAGTGCGTTTGAGGGGATCTTCAATATTCGCTATGTTTAGGTTAATGCTGTCTTTCTCACTTGCACTTCCGTTTGCATTGATAGCTTGTTCTAGGACCCTTAGTTTTGCCATTGCTGAATCATGTTTACACTGTTCATTTAAGATTTCTTTCCAACTCTGCTCTCTTTTTTGCATATGCAGTATGCACCTTGCTGGCTTCCACTTCAGTGCGGGCACTAATAAGTTGCTCACGGAGTGTAGAGCATCTTGAACTATGGGATTTAGAGGACTTCTTAGATTGTCTTGTAGAAACGGATCTGTGAGATGCAGTGTCTTGTAGCAACTTTATCTTTGCGTCTGGCTTTAGCTTGGTTTGCTGGATAAAACGGTCTCTTTCTGGATTAAGAACCTGGAAGTTGTATAATTCCTTTTATGAATCTTCCATGTGCATACTCTGTAACATGCTATTGAACTTGTTGCTGGTAAACTGATAAAGCTCATATGAGGCAGAAAGCTGTTGGATGGCACCCTCTAGTGGCCGTACCTCATGTTCAACAGACAGTGTGTTAGATTGAGTAACAATCTTTTCCCATAATAAGCTCAGGCTAGTAGTGAGTTCAGTTCTTAAAGTTTCATCATTTTCCAAGTTGGTTTGACTGAGGGTTTGGGTAACACAGCTGGATCAGAGACTTGTGCTTTGTCTGCTGTGTGTGATATCTCTTCCTCTTCACAGACAGAGCCCTTGTAACTCATATTGATACAAACAGATAATGACAGAGAAAAAGGGCAAGCAGCAAAGTTGTGTTCCTTTGTAATGTAATATGAAACCAGATGGCCTGGGCTTAGTTATGGAGGCTTACACGTGCTCACATACTCCTGTCCTGCCCTATGCTTCCTTGCAATGAGAGCAATAAATCTTGTCTGTATCAGTACTGTCACCCAGGAATCTTGTAATTAGGCTGTAACTCTGTTATGCAATAATGTAAAGACATTGTCTGGCCATAAAGTGGGCACTACATAAATTGAGGTATTACCTTTTGGGTAGACAATGCTGAGTACAGACCATTTTCCACTTGGAGAGCTTGGAAGAAAGGGAACTATGCAAGGGTCACAAAATTGTTTCTGGCTCTGCAAGGTTTTTAAATTTTATTAAGAACACAGACCAAGGACCCAATGAGGGAACAGCGATGGAATTAATTATATGGTGTAATATGTGCTCTGACCAAGTTGGCAGGATTGTGGATGGTGTATACCTGTCATCTAGGTTTCCCACCTACACTTTAGGGGGCTCCAGGGTTTGTGCCCGCTATGGATAAAACAAATTTCTCAGATATTGTTTCATGTCTTACCCTTTAGCTAGAACTCACTGACGAGTCTCAGCTGTCCACAGTCCTTTTTCTATGTGAGCTTACTGATGCTAGGGGCTCTCTTCCACTCTCTCTGCTGTGAGAGCCTGTTGTTGGGTGGAAAGCCTGACCATTGACTAGAAGGGTAGCAAAGCTTGAGGAACCCATTATGAGCACCTTCTTTGTAGGGGATGAACTTATATTTAATCAGTGGTTTCAACAGATGCTTTGCTTTATGCTATAAACTTTCTGTACAAAGCCTCCCTGCATTGAAGCTATGTTTGTTTACTGCCTTGCTAAGTAAAAGGACAAACATGTTTGGACAATTCCTGGGTATCCTTGTCACATTCATGGTTTACTGCTGCCCAGGGCTTTTCTTCCTCAGAGAATAGGTGCAGAACTCCCCCCTTCTGAGTCACCCCTTGTCTCTGCCTCCTACCCACCTACGAGCACCATGCTTTGGTTCCACCACCTACCAGTACCACCCCTTTTAGTGAACACAGAACCAAGTATCATTTTGGGGTGTTAAGTAATTTGTATAGAATTTTCTGAAGATAACAAAGAGCAGTAAAATAGATCTGCTTCCAGCAACAAAAAGCACACCCAGGAACAAATGCCCTCCCCCAGCAACAATAGACCCACTCCAGGAACAAATAGATCTCGCAACAGGCAGCAACAACAGACCCCTCCCTCAACAGTAGATCCCTCACAGCAACAAATCACCCTTCAGCAACAATAGACCCCCCTCCCTCATTAAGAGACCCCCAGAAACAATAGATTCCCCCAACATCAATAGATCCCCCTGCACACCCCAGCACCCCTTGCCATTACATACATTTAGCCCTGGAGGTGACAGAACTGCTTCCCCCCCAAAAAAAAGTCATGCTGCTGACAATAGCAGTTGCACCTAACTCCCTTAGAAAGCAAATAGCCAGTTAGATTCAGAATTCAGATCAAATAGCAGAGCCCGGAGTGTTCTCCGCAAGCCAAAAAACCTTCTAATAGGCGAATATCTGTTCTTCTATCTTTTCCAAATATATTATGTCCTTAGAAAGCAAATAGCCAGTTAGATTCAGAATTCAGATCAAACAGTTAGCAGAGCCCGGAGTGTTCTCCGCAAACCAAAAAAACCTTCTAATAGGTGAATATCTGTCCTATCTTTTCCAAATATATTATGTCCTTAGAAAGCAAATAGCCAGTTAGTATATATTTGTATTACAGGTGATGAAATACATAGTTAATAGGATCTATATACTCTATGCACATACTTTTTACTAATACGTGTAATTTGTTTTAGAATGTACACTCCGATGTATTGCAATAAAGTCATTGTATGCCTTAAATACAATTTTGAATTCCCATACTGCTTTTGGCTATCTCTATCCACTGTTAACTGTTCTAAATGTGCATACTACATAGAAATAAATTTGAATTAACTGCACACTGCAATAATTAACCCCTTGACGCTGACGGCACACAAATATGCGGCCTCACGGAACCGGGCTTTTTTCCGTGGGGCCGCATATTTGAGTACCCGTATTTGTGCTGGGAGCACGCCGCTCGGCGCGCTCACAGCACAGAGACCACGGTGTCACTGAGAGCCCCGGGTCCCCTTCTAACGATCGGTACCCTGGACTCCCGATTCCGGGTCACGTGATCGCTGTGATAGCCTCTGAGATAGTCTCTCTGATGATCAGTCACTGTGCAGCCCAGCCCCCTTGTTTTTTCTCTCTATGAATGGAGAAGAGAGATACATTGTATCTAACTCCTGGCATACAGAGAGAAAAAAATTTTGTAAAAAAAAATGTAAAAAAAAAAAAAAAAGAAAATAAACAAAAATTAAAAGAAAAAATAAAGAAAAATACCTAGATCAAGGTTTGATCTAGTTCAGTGCCAGGGTTAGTGTTTGGGTCAAGGTCAGGGTCAAAGGTCAGGATTTAAAAAAAATGGTGTCAGTTAGTGTTAATGTCAGTGACAGTGTGTTTTTGGTAAAAGAAAAAAAGACAAAAACAAAATGTGCACTATTGTTTCTGGGCTTTACGAAGGGGAACAAACAACAAATAACATACACATCTATGGTATCGCTGCGATCGTCAAGAGCTGGAGAATTTATTTTGAGTTGTTCTTTGGTGGTAGGTTATGGTCGTAACAAGAAACACAGATAAATAAAAAAAAATATTTTTTTTTTACTATTTTGGGACAGTTTTCCTTTGATAATAAAAAAAATTAGGAGCTATCCATTACCATTTACCACCAAATGAAAGCTCAATTTGTCCTGAAAAAATCAAGGTATAATCCACCTGGATGTACAAAGTAGTTGTGATGATATGTACGGTTTTACTATCACATGTCAACGTTGCAGAATTGTGCTTAGGCGTTTAGATTTGTTTTACTCTCAGGCGTGAAGGGGTTAAAAACTATGTAAATCCAATCCAAGAGTATTATTTCATTATGAATATTGTATAATTACTGCAAAGTATGTAAGCAGCTTGATTAGGCCATGTTGTAAGTGGAAGAGATGAGGCAAGTTTTATCAGGAAATATGAGTTAGAGTATTTCAGAGACAGTAGCCAGATTTGTTGTACAATCACTGCACAATATATAAGCAGTTTTATTAAGTGTTCTTGCATAGCAAGGAACACTTATTGTTATCTCACAAGTATATTCTTATAGCAAATTTGCCACGCTAACTCCTCCCACAGTTTTTACACTACAAAGACAAGTAATATATCAAAACGTGCGGATTGTTCCCGATCGGATTGCTATTACTTTGTGGAACGTTTCGCCGAATCATTCACGAAATATCGCGGTTTTTGTGGCGAAATTTTCACATAGGAATGCATTGAGCAGCACAGCACAGCTAGAGTGTGCAAAGGAAAAATCAGAAAAATCAGAACATGATTTGTAAACTGCCATCACTCTTTCATTTTCAAGCCCACCTACACATATCTTATATCAAAACGTTCAGCTAACCCTGCTGTCACTAAAAATGTTCACGGCTAGGACATACTCTTGATAGTTTTCAGAATATGACCATTTGTTTGCACCTCACCCCTCCCATTGACTTTCATTGAAACTCCACTCTAGACACCAGACATTTTAAGGGACGTTTTTAAACTGCGACTGTGGCTTCATTTTTTATCTTTCAGAGACATACTATACATCAAACTGTAGGTATTTTTCTTGTAATTGTCACAATATAAACCTTTTCACGGTAGCTTTTATACTTTTAAAACTACAAGCATTTGAAGATGGCAATCGCCAGTGAACTTGCCAAGTTTAAAAAGCGTGTTTAGACCTGAGCTAATGACATTCCTGACAGAGTGAGTTGCTCTAGCAACCAAACATGACTCACACGCAGCTGAGTCACACAGGCTGGACTGTGAGATGCTAAATACAAGCTCAAATCCATTTATCCCTCTGTCAGGCTTGCAATGTGGACTGCTTACATGTCATCATTACTTGGTAAAGGTTGCGGCAAGAACACTTTACACAATTTCCCCAGAAATTGTAGATTTTCTAGTTCTTATTCTTATAGCAAATTTACCACCCTAACTCCTCCCACAGTTTTTACACTACAAAGACCGTAATATACCGAAACGTGCGGATTGTTCCCGATCGGATTGCTATTACTTTGTGGAATGTTTCGCCGAATGGTTCATGAAATATCGCGTTTTTTGTGGTGAAATTGGTCCCATAGGAATGAATGGCGGAATGTTCCAAACTAGAGTGGGAGCTGACAAAAGCTAGAGTGTGAGCTGAAAAATCAGGACATGATTTGTAAACTGCCATCACTCCCTCATTTTCAAGCCCACCTACACAAATCTTATATCAAAATGTTCAGCTATCCCTGCTGCCACTAAAAATGTCCACGGCTAAGCCATACTCCTGATAGTTTTTACAATATGACCATTTGTTTGCAACTCACGCCGCCCATTGACATTCATTGAAACTCCACTCTAGCCACCTCAAATTTGAAGGGCAATTTCTAAAGTGCGACTGTGCCTTCATTTTTAATATTTCAGAGACATACTATGCATCAAAATGTAGGTGTGGGTCTTGTGATTCTCACAATATAAAGCTCTTCATTGTAGGATTTATAATTTTTAAACTACAACCGTTTGAAGATGGCAACCGCCAGTGAAGTGAGCAAGTTGGAGCAGTTTGTTTTTAACCACTCTTCTCTGCCCTTGCTGTAGAGTGAGTTGCCATAGGAACCCAGGTGTGTGAGCAGGAAGCAGAGTGACCAAAGCTAGAGTGTGAGCTGAAAAATAAAAGTTGAAATGCATTTCTCACTCTATCAAGCTTGCCATGGGCACTTTTTAAATTTGATCAATCAATTGGTTAGTGTCATGTTTACTATCTTTACTCACTGCGCCCACTCCACACAGTTACTCCACCCACTCCAACCTTTTCACAGTTACTCCACCCACTCCAACCACACAACAGTTACTCCACCCACTCCAACCATACAACAGTTACTCCGCCCACTCCAACCACACAACAGTTACTCCACCCACTCCAACCACACAACAGTTACTCCACCCACTCCAACCACACAACAGTTACTCCGCCCACTTTCCCCCCAAATGACAGGACGGTACAGATATCCCCCAAATGTCAGGACGGTACAGATATCCCCCAAATGTCAGGACGGTACAGATATCCCCCAAATGTCAGGACAGGACAGATATCCCCCAAATGTCAGGACAGGACAGATATCCCCAAAATGTCAGAACAGGACAGATATCCCCAAAATGTCAGAACAGGACAGATACCCCCAAAATGACAGGACAGATACCCCCCAAATGGCAGGACAGATATCCCCCAAATGGCAGGACAGATATCCCCCAAATGGCAGGACGGTACAGATATCCCCCAAATGTCAGAACGGTACAGATATCCCCCAAATGTCAGAACGGTACAGATATCCCCCAAATGTCAGGACGGTACAGATATCCCCCAAATGTCAGGACGGTACAGATATCCCCCCAAATGTCAGGACGGTACAGATATCCCCCCAAATGTCAGGACGGTACAGATATCCCTCCAAATGTCAGGACGGTACAGATATCCCTCCAAATGTCAGGACGGTACAGGTATCCCTCCAAATGTCAGGACGGTACAGGTATCCCCCCAAATGTCAGGACGGTACAGATATCCCCCCAAATGTCAGGACGGTACAGATATCCCCCAAATGTCAGGACGGTACAGATATCCCCCAAATGTCAGGACGGTACAGATATCCCCCAAATGTCAGGACGGTACAGATATCCCCCAAATGTCAGGACGGTACAGATATCCCCCAAATGACCCCTTTTTGCAGAGTAGACAGTCCGACGTACTTCATAAGAGGAATGGCGAGTTTTTTGAAGTTGTATTTTTTTTGTCATTTTTTGGAAAATTAAAAAATTTAAAAAATTAGTTTCACTATTTTTATTTTTTTTTTACATATTGTCACCAGTGCAGTACAGCGTCATCATATAACTGGCATGGCGGAGATCAGGGACAATGAGTGGTGACAGTAAATTATATATTTTTTTATTTTTTATTATTTTTTTTAATTTTTTATTTTTTATTTTTTTTTAAGATTTGTTTTTCATATTTCACTATGACCAAAGTAGTACAATGTTACCATAGTAACATTGTACTACTTTGGGGAAGTGATCAGTATTTTTTTTTTTTTTTTTCCGCAATTTGCTTATAGCAAAGAATTACTTTGCTATAAGCAAGCATTTACCTGAATGACATCGATTCATTCAGGTTTTTTTTTTTTGGTGCTTAGCTGTGATTTGGCCACAGCTAATCACATGACATGTGCATGTGACCTGCTGTGACCATTCACAGCTAGGCAGTAGTATACAATGGATGGTATGAATGAAGCCATCCATTGTATACAACTGTCATGTGACCTGCTGTGATTGGTCACAGCAGGTCACATGGTACCGGCAACAGGGGGCGGTACTCAGATCTGTCATTGGCTGTGTCCGAGGTACACGGCCGGTGACAGATCGCGCCGCTCTGCAGGAGCGCAATCTGCGCATGTGCGGGAGGACTCTGTGTGGTGTCCACCTGGAACGCTGATGACATTTCCCGCCCGCCATTCGGCCATAGGGCGGGTGGCAAATGGTTAAAGCAGAATCCCCCCTCCCCCTCCCAACCTTTGCAGTTAAGAAAGCTGTCATTTTACAGGCGGTTGCCGTGGTCCTGCTCCTGTGTCCAGCTATGGCATGAAAAGTCAGTTGAGAGCTCTCATAGGCACACTGGTGACAGTTATCAGCACAGGTATGATTTGAATGTTACTGGCTGAACCTGCTCATTTGCATATCTTTGCAAAGGATTCTGGGAAATGGGTTTTGCCACCTCAGGATTGATCAAATCTGAATTATTTGTGTTTTTAGATGGTTTATAGAGCCAGAAATATTTGGAAGTGAACATACAAGCCAAAAGAAAGATTTTAATGTTAAATTCAAATTTGACTCTCCATAGGTTGATATTTTGGTAGTTCGGACGGTTTAAAAAGACTCGAAGCTTACTGAGCAGATGGAGAGGTTGGGAAAGCTCAATGGACACCAGGTGAAGGATCTCTCTGGGGCCGAATCAGTGACACTGATGTGAAGATTCCTCTGAGGGGAAGTTCATTGATACTGATGTGAGGATCTCTCTGAAAGAAGTTCAGTGATTACTGACAGGAGTGATACATAAGGATCTCTCAGGGGGAGTTCAGTGATACGGACAATGAGGATCTCTCTGGGGAAGTTCAATGATACTGACAAAGAGGATGTCACAGAGAAGTTCAGTGACACTGAGGGCAATACAGACTTCTCTGAGCCCCATTCCAGAACACTTGGAAGTTGAGCGTTGTTCCCTGCCTCTCTTTTTTAGGTGTTCCTGCATTGCAGACCCCTCCCTGTTATCTCACATATAGATTCTTATTATTATAGCCACCCTAACTCCTCCCACAGTTCTTACACTACATAGACAGTAATATACCGAAACGTGCGGATTGTTCCCGATTGGTGGGCTATCACTTTGTGGAACGTTTCGCCGAATGGTTCACGAAATATCGCGGTTTTTGTGGTGAAATTGGTCCCATAGGAATGAATGGCGCAACTAGAGTGGGAGCTGACAAAAGCTAGAGTGTGAGCTGAAAAATCAGAACATGATTTGTAAACTGCCATCACTCCCTCATTTTCAAGCCCACCTACACATATCTTATATCAAAACGTTCAGCTATCCGTGCTGTCACTAACAATGTCCACAGCTAAGCCATAGTCCTGATAGTTTTCACAATATGACCATTTGTTTGCAACTCACGCCGCCCATTGACATTCATTGAAACTCCACTCTAGACACCTGAAATTTGAAGGGAAATTTTTAAACTGCGACTGTGCCTTCATTTTTCATATTTCAGAGACATACCATGCATCAAAATGTAGGTCTGGTTCTTGTGATTCTCACAATATAAAGCTCTTCGCTGTAGGATTTAAAGTTTCAAAACGACAACCGTTTGAATATGGCAACCGCCAGTGAAGTGAGCAAGTTGGAGCAGTTTGTTTATAACCATGCCTCTCCTGTAGAGTGAGTTGCCATAGGAACCCAGGTGTGTGAGCAGGCAGCAGAGTGACAAAAGCTACTCCGCCCAGTTACTCCGCCCACTCCAGTTGTAGACTACTGGTGGAGGCAAGAACACTTCACACAATTTCCCCAGAAATTGTAGATTTTCTAGTTTAGTTTGCAATCTTAGAATGAGAGACAAGGCAGAGTTGATCATGAAATTAAAATTAGAGCATATTATTTCAGAGACAATTGGGTTGATTTACTAAAGGCAAATGGACTGAAATTTGCAAATGCAATTGCTACAGAGCTTAGTAAACTGGGTGGAGCTCTGCTGACTTCCACCATCCAAATATGCACAAACAAAAATGTTTGTGTTTTTTTATTTTCCTTGCATGGGATTGATTATTCTTTGAAAAGTGAAGCTTCGCCTTATTTACAAGGCTCTGGAGCAACTGCACTTGCAGAGTACAACTGCATCTTACAAAGTCCACAGTATTTTCCTTTAGTAAATCAATGTAAATGTCTAGAAATAGTGTACAGTTGCAGACATTCAATACCTCAATATTTCATTGCAGCATTATATGGGTGTTGCTTCCCAGGACCCTTATTAGTTTACTTTTCTACTTTAGTTTTTTGTTATTGTTTTTGTATTAGTATTAATATTAGTATTATTTACAAAAACAATTGGTATTGCTTTTATATACAGTACATTTGTGTTAAATTTTTTTAGAGCCTGGGTGCCCTTGCCAAGAACCTTTAACTGCTTCCGCGTTGCCCTATAGCAAAATACTGCTACAAGGTGGCACGGGTGCGCAAAATCGCGTATATATACAGGATTATGCAGTTACAGGTAGGGGGCGTGCGTTCTTCATGTAGAAGAATACATTTTGTCCTAATGTATGTTTAATCTATGTTTAATGGCAAAAAGTAAAAAATATTGTTTTTTTCTGAAAATTGTCGGTCAAAATTGGCGATCAAATACCACTGAAAAAAGCTCTATTTGTGGGAAATAAAGGACGTAAATTTCATTTGGGTGCAGTGTTGCATGATCGCGCAATTGTCAGTTAAAATAACGCTCCGTATCGCAAAAAATGTCCTGGTCAGGAAGGGGGTAAATCCTCTGGAGGGCAAATAGTTAAACTTGTGTTTAGGGTTTTATATTATTTTTTGGTATTGTGTTTTTACACAACATAAATGGAATTTGTTTTACATGAGCAGTGTGACTGGGGGATTTCATATTTAGGCTTTTCCTGATCAACACAAAAGGTGGTGTGGTTCTGATTTTGGGTTAATATAACAATTAAGAGTGTCACTGCATTTATAGCCAGACATAGTTGCAGATTTATTAGGCCACAATGTAGGACAAGAGGAGTTATATATATATACACACACACACACACACACACACCCATACATGCAGTACATACACGCGCATCCACAGTGCTCAGCATTAATGAGTACACCCCAACACATTTGTCATGAAACCTTTAGGCTCCATGCATACTGGGCATTTTAACAACACTGGTAACGTTAGCTATGTGAAACTGTAAAATCACGTTAAAAATTTGAGTTTTTCAGCATTTTTGCATTAGCGTTTAGCTGTGTTTTTTCACATCTTTCCGCATTTGTGTTTCTTAGCTTTTTTTGAACACATTAATTTTATTTTTGCTCAAAGAAACGTCCAAACACACCGGTTTGCCGCGATTTACCGCATTTTTCAGTGTTAGAGCATTTTTTACAGCTAAAAAACTAGAAACCCACTAGTTCTGGGGGAGGGGGTCCCAGTCAAAAAACGTTGATTACAGTCTATGTATGCATGGACACATAGGATAACATGTTGGGGAGTTTACTGGCTGTAGAAAAAAAACATCAAAAGCCAAAAATAGCAGTTGTTAAAATGTGCCCCATAAAATCAAAATTTTCTATGGGGCACTATACTACAATGTACTCCCAGAAATGCGGGTCATTGATTGCAAACAAGATTTTTTGATTTGCACACACAAAAGTATTTTTCCCAACAAATTCATTCAAGACCATATTGCAAAAAAATTAATACACCCTAATGAAACTCTTAGGAGCAAAGCTAAATTTTAGACAACAAAATCCTAATTAACAAGAATTAAACTACAGGTGAGTCTAATTATTCATTAAACAGGTGTCCAGCAGACACTTGATTATAAAAGGACAATACAAACAAGGAAAACCCCTTCCCATTTAATGCTGTCAGCAATGGTACCACATGGAAGAGAATGTCACAAGGCCTGAGAAAGAAAATCATTTATTTACACAATAAAGGTGGAGGCTACAAAAAGATCAGCAAAGCTTTACTTAGAATACTGTAGCAAAAGTGACACAAAGATGGAACTGCAAACATCTCACAGAGATGTCCAGGCCATCCACAGACATTAACACCTCGACAATAGAGTCTTCTGATGAGAAGGGTTGAAGAAAAATCATCATGCAAGTTCACTGCAGTTAGCTAAAGAAGTAAAAAGCTGAACTGGGGTGATTGTTTCCTGTGACACAATACGGTGTACACTGCAGAGGAATGGCATGCATGGGTGTCGTCCATGAAGGAACCCCAACTCTCCTAAAGCCCATTTTCAAAAAAGCCTGGCTAGGAATTTGCCAGGGCCCATGCTGAAAAAGAAGATGACGACTATTGGGATTCTGTACTCTGTGCATGGTGGTGCCAGTGTCCTTCTGTGGGGATGCATGGGTGCGCTACTGGTGTCGGAGAGCTGCATTTCATTGATGGTAGCATCTTCTTTCAACATAGAGCAGTACATCTGTGAATTTAGGAAACCATCACTGCATGACCTCGGTCCCAGTTTACTTTTCCAACATGACAATGACCCACAACACACATCTAAGGCCACTGTTGCATTTCTAAAGAACAGGGTGAAAGTGATTCAGTGGCTAAGTATGTCTCCTGGTCTGCACCAAATCGAACACCTAAGCCCTGCTCTGAGGCTGGGCAGAGATTGTGCTGATGTCACCCACGCCTGAGTTGGCACCAGCAGTTTTTATGACTTACATGTTAGTTTGTCTTTAATATTTATAAAAAAACACTTTCAAAGTTCAACCACTTCAAGTCCGGACACTTTCACCCGCTTCCAGTCCAGGCCCCTTTCAGTGCTATCACACTTTGAATGACAATTGCGTGGTCATGCAACACTGTACCTATATGACATTTTTAGCATTTTTTTGAGATAGATAAAACCTTATTTTGGTGGTAATTATTCCCACTGGGATTTTTATTTTTTTTTGCTGAATAAATGAAAAAGACCAAAAATGTAAAAAAAAAAAAAAAAGTGTTTTTTCTTATACAATTTTGCAAATAATCTTTCTTCAGAAATCTTGGCCAAAATGTATTCAGATATCTTTTTGGTAAAAAAAAAATAACCCAAATTAGTTTATAAAAAAAATAAAATAATGGTTTTACATTTTTATTTTATATATTATTGTTTATGCATTTTTTTTCACATACTGTCACCCTAGCTTACACCCATAAGGGCTTTAAAAGCAATCATTTCTATTTCTCTCTGGCTGCATTCCTGCAGCCATTGAGAAATACCGTGAGAGCTGTGGTTGGTCACAGCTTGTCACATGATACATGTTGCTGTTGTGAATAGCCTTGTACCATGTGACCTCGGTGATCATTCACAGATTTCACAAGTAGTAAACAATGTCAGGCAGTGACATCTTGTTTACTACTGTTCATGTGATCACGGATTGGCCAATCAGGGATCATATGAATCAGGACCTCACACAGAGGTCCCATACAGCGATCTGTGTTCCGCTGTGTCCGGCAGACACAGCGGTCACAGTTCGCGGTGCTGCGCACTCCCGGGAAGCACACACAGGCAATTGATTTGGGGGGCAGCGCTCCCTTCCTGCAGTTTATAGGCAATGGGCCAGACAGGAAGAGGTTAATAAAACATCTGTATGTTATTACACTATCTGGAGTATTATCCTTTTTGACAGTGTACACAGTGGATCAAAATAAGGAGGAAGAGAGAAGTAGAGATACCGAAGTCTGTGACACCTCTTTTGTATCAAGGATGTTACAAGCAAGATATGTTTATCATCATGCCGTTAGACAGCCTATAATCTGGGGTCTAACTATTCAGTGAGTAGTGTATTTTTTTTGTGGTGGTGGGCACAAAAGTTTCTATTTCACTACACACGTGGAAGAATATTGTGGACATGGCTGTTCACCATAATCAGGATTTTGTCATCAAAATGACTTTCATATTGTTTGGTATTTCATGCATTTTGACAGGAGCACATTTAAAGTATAAGCGATTCATTATTAGTATATTTTTTATCAATAGCGCAACAACTGTATATCAGTTATTGAGCATTGGTATTGCTATTTTTGAGTGCAGCTATTGTTTCACGGTTTGTTTTGTTTTATTGTGCACAATTTGTTTGGACTTTTTTTGGCACTCAGGGTCTGGGATTAAGAGTACAATTCAGTGTTTGCAGATTACACTAAACTACACAGTGGAATTACATCCTAACAGGATGACTCCAACTCACTAGCCAACCTCAATGTTTAATTGAGCAACTATGTGGCAAATAAGGTTTAAATGTTGATAAATGTAAAATTATACATTTGGATGCTAAAAAAATGTATGCAAGGAACACTTTTTAATCAGAGTATATGATCAAATCAATTAAACTCCTGAGATATAGATCTGGTCAGTTAAGTAGCAGAGGGGGTTGTTAATCAGTTGCAGCTGCTTTGTTGTTCATGAAATTAACAGGTGCACTAGATGGGCAACAATGAGACGATCCCCAAAACAAGAATGGTTTTACAGGTAGAGGCCACTGACATTTATTTTCCCTACTCCTCTTTTCTGACTGTTTTTCACTAGTTTTGCATTTGGCTAGGGTCAGTGTCACTACTGGTAGCATGAGGCAATACCTGGATCCTACAGAGGTTACACAAGCAGGCCAACTTTTTCAGGATAGCACATCAATATGTGCCATTGCCAGAAGGTTTGCTGTGTCTCCCAGCACAGCCTCAAGAGAATGGAGGAGATTCCAGGAGACAGGCAGTTACACTGCCAGAGCCCTACAAAATGACCTCCAGCAGGCCACTGGTGTGAATGTCTCCAACCAATCAGAAACAGACTTCATGAGGGTGGCCTGAGGGTCCGATGCTCACTGCCCGGCACCACAGAGTTCTCTTGGCATTTGCCATAGAGAGAGAGAGATTAGACTGGATGTCCTTACATCACTTCTGGTTTACATAGAGGTAAGGGGCGCCATTTTTAAAAATGTCTTTTACATGTCTATTGCTGTTACAAGGGATGTTTACATTCCTTGTGACAGCAATAAAAGTAATAAAATAATTTAAAGCAACAGTGATCATCTCACACATGGGAGGTATCAACATGAACGTCAGATTATGGGCAGTAATTCTAGCACCAGACTGGCTCTGTAAATATGAAGTGGTAACCTGAAAAGGCTTTCAAAGCGGCACTTATGGATAGTAAAATTAACGTCGTTTGTCGCTGTTGCACGGGCATGCACAATTTTAAAGCATGACATGTTCGGTATCTATTTACTTGGCGTAACATCATCTTTTATATTGTTCCAAAAATTGGGTTAAGTATTGTGTTTGCATTAAAATTCAAAATAGTGTATTTTTTCATAATAGTGTTTAAAAAACCATTGCGCAAATACCGTGTAACATAAAAGAAAAATTGCAAAACCCACCTATTTAAGGGCCTCTGCTTTAAAAAATATATAATGTTTGGGGGTTCCAAAAAATTTTGGAGCAAAAAATACTGATTGTTAAATGTAAACAAAGTGCCAGAAAAGGCTTGCTGAACAGATTGTTTTAAATAAGGGCTGGAAGAATTCCTAAACGCACAAACTATAACTGGATATTAATATTTACAGGTAACAAAAGGGGCAGTTGAGCCAAGGAATAGCCAACTGCCTCATGGGGGATCAGGAAGGAATTTTTTCCCACTGGAGTGAATTGGATCACGTGTTCTTTTTTTCTTTCCTTATGCAAAATCAATTGTGGGTATAGGATACAGTAGTATTTACTATTTTGTGTGTGTGTGTTTTTTTTATTGGTTGAACTAGATGAACTAGTGTCTTTTTTCAACCTAACTATGAGTACTGGTGTGAATGTCAGGGCAGCAGAGGTGGCAGGAGCAGTAATGGTGACAGTGGCAGGCCAGCAAGATGGCAGGAGAGAGTAACGTTATCAGGAGTTGGTAATAGTGGCAGTGGCAGGCCAGCAAAGGTGGCAGAAGCTAGCAATGTTGTCAATGGCAGACCAGCAGCAGTGGTAGAAGCTGTAATGGTGCCAGGCCATCAGAAATGCCAGGAATTATGTTTTGCTTGTATCTTTTCAAGTACTTTGCAGTAAAGCAAGGAATTGGAAAACCCTGTAGTATATTACTTTTACTAAACAAGTATGTTGCATATACAAACTTACAGTTTTAGGAAAATAGTACAGGGCATTCACAGTACTACAAATATGCATACAACATAAATGCATACAGTACATTATCTAACCTTCCTAGCAAATGAAGATTAACAATGGTCTGTATGCTATAGGGATATACTAAAAAGACACGTGGCTTGTGTTATAGCTGGTCTGCGATTTCTGTAGCAAACAGAACCCCAGGCATCTCAAGTGATCGCAAGAAACCAAGTTCTTAATATGGATCTCTTATAATGTAGCTTCCAGTGTTGTCCCCTCTGTGAGAGTGTTCCTTGGTCTTTGGAGTTCCCCTCTAGCAGAGCCCTTATTTGATGTTGCAGCCATAAGCCCTTTATTCAGAAAATTTGGGTAGCCATCTCTACATGGGTGTATCCCTTTCTGCCTCTACATCACTTTTTTTTGAGAGAAGTTTTCTAAATCCAAAAATGGCACTGTTATGTCATGCGTTCCATGGTCCATTATGTCAAAAGGTAAAGCTATTGTAAATTACAAAGAAATATTTAACAAATAGATACTTCTAACCTCATTTTTGTGCCCTCTGGTATCTGACATTTTGGGATCTAAAAAAGGTTACTGCCTAATAATGGCCTTTTTTTTTTTTTGCTTCATGGCTTAGATCCTGGGGTCTTTGGCAAGCATTTCAGCTTGACTGAGCCCACTAATCACAAACTGACTGCAGCAGTAGACCTCAAGTCCCCTGTGTCCTCAATGATCCTACTGTACCTATGTACAGCTAATGGAAATTTGCCCAATTTCCTCCTCAACATAAACCGCACTCACCCCCCTCCTCCCCTTACTCCTCCTTTGTCCCCTGCTGCCTCTGCCCTTCAGCAATGGGAGCAGTAGCCAGAGGATCCGGTTAGCCCTGAAACAGCAGGAAAAAAATTTCTCTCTCACAGAGCTGTGCCTTCAGTGCCTGATCTAATACATCCTCCAACAGAAACAAAGGGATTGTGTTGCTAAGCCCTGCTTTATAGTGACTCACCATCCTTCAAATTGTAACAGAATTTTGCATGAATCCTAAATCAGGAACCATTGACATGGTTCAGTTCCCATAGCCTTTCCTCATCATGTACTCACAAAGATACTCATTGATGGCCCACTGCTGCTGGTGCAGCCACTGCAGGTTGGCCAACTTCAAATTCCAGCATGTGGGTGTATCACTTCAGATGGCTGGCAGGAAACTTGTGTTGCCACTGCATTTCAGCCAGGGAAACCCCTGTTGGATATGACCATCTATAGTATCCACACACGCTTCTGGTCTGCTTCAGGACATACTGGAAACCAAAGTACCTATCCAGGAATCACTACACCACAAGTCAAGACAGTCACCTCTCAGCCGTCTCATATAGAGCTTCCAGAATCTCTGGCCCAGTGTGGCTCTTGTCCCCCAGACATACCAGTTTCAAACATGACACTATTTTGGGTGGGCTACTGTGTAGTCTTTGTGGCACTTGAGGCAGACTGATGGTTCTGAGGAGTCGCTGGATGAGGCCATTTTGAAGGAGATGGTACAGGTGAATTTGCGGTCTCCAGCTCCAGCAGTGTGCCCCGCCCTGTATCCTTTACAGCTGCCAGCAAATTTACCTAGTGGGCCATGAAGATGTTATGTCCATGCCCATGCTTGCTGTACCACACTTCTGTCGTCATGGGAACTTTGTGGACCAACAACATTAAAACATTATTTAGTGGTCCTTTGGTGGTTGGTCTGTGGAAGAGCCACCTGCCTTGTCAAGATGCTACTGGAGATAGCAGGTAAGGTTAGAACACTTATAATGAGGTTCAAGCTTACACATGGCCCTCATCTGTGTGGCTTCATGCTAATCCTCTTTCCTGCTTGATGTGCTGTAAGGTAAGCATCTCAAACCCCGTCAGACATTCACTTTAGATTGTTTGAGGCCACAGACAAAATGGATACAGATTTAGAATCTTTCAAAGTGGGGAAATGGTGCAGGCCTTTTGCTGCCTACCAATATCGCTGCTCCCACTAAGCTTTGTGGTACATACTGATGTCTCCTTATGCATGCAATACTCAAATGACTGGTAGTTTTAAAACAACTGATATGCTGCAGGTAGATGCTGAAAATCATAACATTGCTATTGGCAGCTGATGTGTGAAAGACTCAGATTTCTTAGGTATATGAAATAGTTCTAGGAATAGTAGTGGCATATACCTGTGAAGCAGTGCCATCTGGTGGAAAAAGGGTGCCTTTTGAAGTCACATCCGGCATGTGCATTGGACCCCTCTCCCTCTTAGTGCGGCGGCCATCTTTCCTGTGCATTCCACCCTCCTCGCAACCATTGGTCGGTCTAGTGACAGTGCCTGGAACCGGATCACTGATGAGCCTGTACCTTACCAATATCTTGTAAGTGTTTTTTTTTTCCATAAAGTTTATTAATAAACTCAGAGCATACAACAGGTACAGGTAATACAAGGTATCAGTCAGAAATACAATAGGAGGTAATACACATACAGCAAACAAAAAGATACATAGCAATACAAAGGCAAAGAATCAGACATAAATCATCCCAGGCAAAAGAAAACGGGAAAAATGAGGACATGCAAATGCAGGAACATTAAAGGCATATCTGGTCTCAAGCCCTTATTCAGCATATTGGAATCACAGCACTGGCAGGGTCGATGATATATAACCTCAGTTACCGAGCAGCAGCAAAGAGCAGGGCCAGTGAGTCAAAGGCATGCATTGGAAATGTATACAGTAGGTGTGGAGGGGGGGTGCAAGGGCTTGTAGGATAGGAAGAAAAAAAAAAGAAAAAACTGATCACCTGCCCAGGTCTATAACTGGCTTTTAAACAGTGAACATGGAGGGCTGTCACTATGTGAAATTTCCAAAAAATAGAACTATCCAGTTCAACTTGCCTGCCTACCCCAGTCTAATAACGGCTAATATTGGCAAGGAACAAGGATATGTATATCTTATCAACAAAAGGGGATAAGAAAAGCCAGTTCAAACTGCCAGCCAGTTAGCCAACTATCAAAAACCAAAATAACCTATCTAGAAACATGCGTTTAAAAACAGGGGTTTAGTTAGCACACATTTGCAAATACATACATAAGCCACAGAGCCGTGTTACGGCACCCTGAGTATCTGTGGTCCTAACTCTACAAATCTAAAGAGTCCTCAAAGTGGAGGCACATGCATTTAAATGGATAGAAACAATAGTAGGATAGGGCCTTTTACTTTTGATAAAACTGAGGTAACCCACTACAGGTTGCCAGCACGTGGGTAAAGAGTTCGGGAAAGGAGATATGTAAAAGTAAACATATGTGCAGCTGGATTGCAGATAGGGAGTAGGGCTTCTATGTGTAGAGAAGTGTACCAAAATGTACCAAAGCTAAAGTCCGAGTAGGAAAGCAAGGAAATGGGGATTAAGAATTTAAGAATAAGCATGAAAAAGAAGGGAAGAGAGGGGAAGAAAAAGAAAAAAAAAAAGAGGAAAAAAAAAAGGGGGAGGGTGGGATGGGGGTTGGGGAAGGGTCGGACGGGGAGGAGGTGTGGAGGAGTAGGAGGGTAGGTAAGTCACTTTACTCAAGACTCCCAGTACATGAGAGATACGCACAACCCTGGCAGAGAAGCGAGCTGGGGACAGTTGCAGGCGTAGCAGGGTGCCAAGCGTAACTTGTTCTAAGCAGTACAGGACATCAAGACAAAGGACCTCGATCACAACCGTAAAAAAAAACAGAGAGCTGATATATCGCCAGAAACACTACGGAGTATCAGAGAGGTTCAGAATCAGTCAGCAAGGCCCATGAAAGAACGATATTCAGGGGTCGTTTGGAAGACAATCCAACAGGACCACGTATGAGAAAATTTAGTAGGGTTATCCAGAGAAGAAGCAATCAGCTCTTCCATTTCAGCAATTCTGTTCAAACGTATGAACCAATCTCACACTGTGAGGGGGTGAACAGACCCCCAGAGAACCTGTAAGCAGAGTTTAGCCGCGTTAAACATATGCATATAGACGTTTGGGAAGTGGAGTGTGGTGGAGGAGGAGTTGGGCTGGAGAGAACTCAATATCAAGAGTAGACACCGAAGAAGTAATCCGATGTACCTCCTGCCAGAAGGGCTGAACCATAGGGCAATCCCACCAGATATAAAGAAGAGATCCAACAGGAGCCCCACATCAACAATTACTAGGTCTGGATGGATCAAAATGATGGATTCTAGAAGGTGTATTGTACCAACGTGTCACCAACTTGTATCCGTTTTCTTGTGCCGAAACATTCAAGAAGCACTTATGAGAAAAGGTAAAGATTTGGTCCCAATCAGAGGAAGAAAAGTTAATGTTTAAGTCTCTTTTCCAAGCTTTGCAGGCGGGAAGTGAATCAGAGGTTCTGTCACCAAGAAGAAGCAGATAGGTAAATGATACTAAATGTCTCCGTGTGTCAGGAATGGACTTGCCAGTAATGGTGGGACTCACCTGCCTTGTGGGCTGCAGTACCAGGGCTGGCCAGCGGGTGCTCCCAACAATCAGAGACTCAACCCTGCAGCCAGCCAAACACCTGAAGCTGATCATGCAGGTGTATTTAAGGGATGGCCAGACCTGCAGTCTCTGCCTTGGTGTGTGTTTTTCCTGGGCCCTGTATCTTGTTATCTGCATCCCTGTCCCTGTCTGACTGATTCGTTGCTGATCCTGCCTGATCCGGACCTCTGCTGACTTCTCCTGTTTCATCCCTGGCTTGTGACCCCGACCATTCTCTGCCTGACCCCCTGTACCTACCTGCCCGATTGTTATTGACCCGGCCTGCCTGACGACGCTTGCATTGTATGTACTGTTATCTGTGGGTGGTTTGGTTCCTTTGCACTGTGTTATGTTTTAGTATTGCACTGCGTTTATGTTTGTATTGTTAGTCTTTAATAAATTATATTTTTTTAACTTATCTGAAGCCTGCGTTTCCCTGCGTCAGTCACATACCTCTGGTCATACCCCGGAGCCCTGACACCGTGGTTCAGCCTTTGAACAGAGTGACTCAAAGGAGGTGAGAGGGCGGACCCATTTATGGCGATATGCAGGAGAGAGAAGAAAATGTCTGATTTGAAGATAGGCCCAAAAGGGAAAAGGTGAGATCACCCATAGTACTTGCCAGGGAAGAACAAGACTTCAGCTGACCTTTTTGAAAAAAGTGGTTCGCCAATACTTGACTGTGTGGCCAATGTGCTGATGGAAAGGACTTATGCATACCGGGAGGGAAGTCCTGATTGAGGCGAAGAGAAGTTAGTCGGTTGGGGGCATCGGAAATGGAGGCCGATTTACAGGCTAAGCAAAAGGTTTTAAGGGAAGGACCGATCATTGGATGTAGGAGGAGGTCTTGAGGAATGTGTTTGGTCAGAAGCCACGGGATCGATGCCAAGGGGAAAGTGGAACAAGAGTGTTACAGCTGGACCCACGCTTTGGTGGTAAAGTGTATATTCCAATCGATTATCCTAGTAAGATGGCAGGCCCGATGGTAAAGTTGCAGGTCAGGATGTCCAATCCCCCCTTTGGATTTGGGGAGCACAAGTTGGGAGAAAGAAATACGTGGCCGTTTATGATTCCAGAGAAAAAGAGAGCACATTCTTCTGCATGAAACGAAAAAGGCAGGTGGTAAATGGATAGGTAAGGTTTGAAATAGATAGAGGAGGCGCGGGACAATATTAATTTTTAGTATAGCAGCCCTACCAAACCAGGAGAAGCATGGGCGATGCCACCTAGGTAGGTCTGCTCGGATAGCACCAAGGGTTGGAAAAAAGTTTTTGACATAAAGATCAGAGAGGTTACTCGTAACCTGTATTCCCAGATAGGTAAGGGAGTCCCTTTCCCATTGAAATGGGAACTGTGACTGATAAAAGGAAACCAGGTCTGGAGGAAGAGTAATGTTTAAGGCATAGGATTTGGAATGATTAATTTTGAGGTTCAAGATATATTGAAAGAAGGAAAAATCCTTAAGTAGGTTGGGCAAGGTAATCCGGGGCTCCGTCAGAAACAAAAGAATGTCGTCTGCGTAGGCAGCAAGTTTGTATTCTTTGTTCGCCACGGAAATACCCCTGATATCTGGGTTTAAGCGGAGTTTGCGTAACAATGGTTCTAGTGATATCACAAAAAGAAGCGGGGATAGGGGGAAACCTTGGCTCGTACCCTTCCCAAGAGGGAATGGATGAGATAGATGCCCATTCACACGGACCTGAGCCGTTGGACCAGAATCCAGTGCCATAATGAAATTGAGCATGGTGTCCCCTAAACCAATCGCCTGTAGGGATGCCTTTAAGTAATCCCAGGACACCCTATCAAAAGCCTTCTCAGCATCTAGGGAAAGAATAAATCCTGGAGTGCGAGAATTGTAAAGTCGGCGGAGAAGGTTAAGAGCCTTGATGGTGTTATCCCTTGCTTCCCTTCCCGGGATGAAGCCCACTTGGTCAAGGTCAATCAGGGAGGGTAACAAGGGAAGGAGACGGTTGACTAGGATCTTTGCGTAGATTTTGATGTCTACATTCAAAAGAGAGATGGGCCTATAATTGATACCCAAAGTGACATCTTTACCTTCTTTGGGGATGACAATGATATGAGCTTGCAGGAGGCGATTATGTTGAATGGAGGGTGAAGAGAAAGTGTTGAAGGCAGAGAGGAAGGGTCCACTCAAAATATCTAGAAACTCCTTGTAATATGCCACAGAAGGACCATCAGGGCCCAGGCTTTTACCAGGTTTCATTTGCTGGACGGCTCGGGAGAGTTCCTCCGCCGTGATATGATGTTCCAAATCCTGAACAGTATCAGGTACAGTGGAAGGACTATAGAGGCGAAGAAAGTCAGAGATTAGGGTGTCTCTAGGCTTATTGTCCTCAGAAGGGCGACGTTCTGGAGGGCGATTGTATAATGTTTTGTAGTATTGCTCAAAGTGAGATGCTATATCCGTGTTTGAGGTGGCCAAAGAGCCATCCGAGCCCCTAATCTTGTGAACCGTTAAACTCTACTTTTTTGTCTGGAGGGATCTGGCTAAGAATCTCCCGCTTTTGTTAGCAAACTCAAAAACGTTTTTGCGACAGAACGAGTCTGCGCTTAGCTGCCTTGCCTAGTTCGTTTAAGAGCTGTGTGTGGGTGTTCGTAAGATCAGATAAAGTCGAGGCGGGCTGATTATGTTTGTGCTCCTTTGCCAGGAATTTAATGCGATCTAAGAGTTGTTGTAAGCGAGTCTCTCTTTTTTACGTTTTGTGGCCATAGCTATTAGGACTCCTCGAATGGACGCATTTATGTGCCTTCCATTGAGTTAACAAAGAGGTATCTGGAGTTTGATTGTTTGAAAAGTGGTCCGTTAATTGGGAGCGAACTTCTGCTTTATTGGCCAAGTCAGAAAGAAGAGAGGCATCCAAACGCCATATCTTAGAACGGGAATGTTTCTCCAGAAATCGTAATGTCATAGTGATAGGGTGATGATCAGAGAGGATCATCGGTTCGATGGAGGAATCATGGAGGTAAGAGAGGTCAGCTTGCGTGATAAAGAGGTAATCGATTCTGGAATATTTGTTGTGTGGAGGGGAGAAAAATGTATAGTCTTTGACATTCGGGTGGAGGATTCGTCAAGAGTCGTGAAGTTGCAGATCTTGAAGTTGTGTGAATCTGTCTAATGGATTTATATGGCAAGAAAGAGCTTCCCGAGGAAGAGTCCAATAAAGGGCATAGGGGAATGTTAAGATCACCTCCCAAGATTAGGATACCCGTCTGGAAGGAGGAGAGTAAAGAGGTAATGGAGCGGAAAAAGGATGCCTATCTAGGGTTGGGTGCTTTGCAATCAAAATGGCAACGCCTTTAGATTTAGAATGAGGGTTAGGAGCATGATAAACTGTCAGAAAATGGGAGTTGGTAAGCTTGGGTATGGCATCGTGACGGAAGTGCGTTTCCTGAAGAAAGACAATATCCGCTCTCTGTTTAAAAAGGTGCGAAAGCAGAAGAGAGCGCTCTTCAGGGGTATTCAGACCCTTCACATTAATAGACAGAACTTTCAGCAAAAGATGTCCTGACAGGGAGTTGAGAGAAGGCATGTCCAGGAGAGTAAAGGGAACCTAAAGGGATTGGAAAAGGGAGTAAGAAAAAAAAAAAAAAAAGAAAAAAAGGGGGGTGGAGGGGGAAAGGGAGAAGGGGGGGGGGAGAAAAGAAATGAAAAGGAAGAGGAAATGAGGGGAAGAGAGAGAGAGAGATCCGGCAGTGGGGGTAGACCAGCTGACCCACCAAGATGTGGAAAGGAGGAAAGAAGAACAAGAAAGAAGAAGGGGTAGGAGGGAAATAGCAGAAAGAGGAACAAGGAATGAAAGGAGATGAGAAGCAGAGGACAAGGGAGTAAAGACGGCTGAAAAAAGTTCAGCGAGAGCTCTCAAAGCTCGCTGTGTGGAAAACGCGGTGGACTTAGATCCAAAATGAAAGAGTCCGCCGGGCCATGGACCTTAAAAAAATGCAAGAATCAGGGAGGGAGGGTGAGGAAAATTTGTTTGAATGAAGATATAGATGGGGGCACAACCGCCATCGTCCAGCATAATGGGTGAGGTAAGACACAGCAACAAGCTTAGGGATATCAGAAGGAAAATGTAACAAATGTCACGAAGGCAAGGAGACCGAATATATATGATTAGGGCGTATCGTGGTGGAAGCATTGTATGTAGGGAAATGAGAAAATGCACATCTAAGTGGAATGCAGTCGTGGCATGATCCTAAAGTTATGGGCAGAGTTGTGGCATCGTAGGTGTGCCGTGGTAGGGCCAGTGTCCGAGTCCATGCTGAAAATAAAACATCAGTGAAAGCCAGATGGAAAACCTGCATATCATTAAGATGAAAAGCAAATCGTATCATAATCTGTTTAGGGCAAAAACATTGCAACATCACAGAAACAGCAGGGCAACCATTCAGAAAAAAAAAAAAGCAACTATCAAAGGAAACCGTTGGGAAAAATGAGACATAGTGCACCATTTCTTTTTGGAATCCTAAGGTAGCTCTCATCTGTCCTAACTCTTCTCTTCCCGACTTCCTCCCAAAAACTCAAACCATCCATCTCCCACCCCGCTCCTGCAGGACTCCACGACATTCTAAAAATCAAGCAGCACCTCGTGTCTGAAAAGAAAAAATAGCGGTAGCTAGGCAAGGGGAGAGGGGAGAGGACTGGACTAGGGGGGAGCTCAGCAGAAGCTCCAAATGATGGTTTCAAAACCTGTAAGTAGTAAATGTGGTTTAGATGGGTGTTATGACATGAGGTGGAGGAGGGGGCCGGACCCCGCAGAGAACAACACCTGGAGAGTGTAACGAGGTGATTCTTGATTTCAAACAGATATGTAACATAATAACAGTATGGAAATGACAGCCCGGGTCCCGGATCCCTTCCTCCCCTCAATCCTATCCTCCCCCGCCATCCCACACTACCCCTGGAAAAGGTATAAAGGCAAGCTGGAGTATGAAGCCTCTCACAGTAAACTCTGATGAAGAACAGTAGGGATCATGGTCAGGGAAATACAGACAATATGTAATGGAGGGCATGGAAATCACCCCTGACCACTGCAAGACCAACAAAAGACCCCTGGGAGGCCATACAACTAAACAGGGGCTGGGCATAGAGGGTCTGGCGATCCAGTAACTGTTTTTATCTGTGTCCCCTAATAAACAGCTGCTATACTACATTTAGAAGCACCTTCCCTGTTGTTCATTCTTTGCCAGAGTCCACTTCCACTCATGAATAGCAGTTCTAGTGCTGGTCCCAGCCATCTCTCTCCTTTCCACATGGTGCCCAAGATTATCCTTATCCTGGGAGGTCCTATTGATGCAGGGCGCACTGTGAACACTGTCCTTTATTCCCCAAAAAAGAAACCCCCCCCCCAGCAATAAACCCAAACCCTAAAATATTAAACCCCAACCCTTTTTTTTAGCAATACAGAAAGTAGAAAAAACACACCCGAAATTAGAAAAAGCAGCTAATAAACACAATAAAAAACCCGCGCAGAGGGGTTGGGAGGGTAATTGAAAAGCAGCTAAAAAAAATTGTTTCTGACACCCATAAACAGTCTTAAAAAGGATTGTTGGGTCGATGCACTGTGAATGGGGTACACAGTATTATGTAACCCACCACACTAGTATTAGCAGTAATATAGCACAATGCAACCCTTTGAGAACGTGCTGGTCGCACGAAACATGTCAGGGGAATCCACCAGACTGACGCCCGCAGCCACTACTGAGCCCATATGCTAGTTCTGTGAGTTTTGATACTGTTCATTTGGTTATTTTCATCTTAATAAAACCTACTACACTATCAGTACTACCTTGCCTCCTGGCTCGTTTATTGCGAGTCCTATAAGGTGGAGCTTCTGGAGAGTGCCATTGGGATTTTGGACTGCGTTGGAGACCCCCGAGTGTGAGTCCCATCATCCTTGAGAGTTCAGCATTAGTGCCGGATGTTCCATTATCGCTGACCAGACCTAGATGCTTCTATGGATATGACATACATATAATGCCCATATTATATATATTTCTGGTAAGTGCATTATTGTACCAGATTCTTTTCACCAGAAGGTTGGAGTCATGGACCATTGAGCACTACTTGTCACATCCAGTGTAATGACTTTTTCACCACTGTCACTCCCGGTATATATTATCAACCAATCACCTGGACTTTGTACAGCTGGTTTTTGCACTTATGTCATTGATTAACACTTGTATTTATACATCTAAGTTTATAAATTATACTGGTTCAATTTAATTTTAGCGCTGCATATTTTAATCGTATGACTGTATAGCACTGCATAGAACAACTTTCTCTCCCTCATCAAATACAGTCAAGCTTTATCTACCCAAAGACACACTGAAAAAAGCCAGCCTTTCGTACGGAAGGGGCTAGCACATATTATTGGCACTTCTAAGCCACAGACATGACCACAGTTCAACGGCCAGGAAGTGCATTACTGGTAACCAGTTACTATAGTGGGGAATTGCAGAATTAGTTTGCAGACTGCAGAAACAAGCTGGGTTCGCCACAAACCTTTGCTCAACCCAAATTCAGAGCTCACCCATATTTAGACTTAAAATAGAAATATGATTAGAATCTGTAAATTATTCAGATATCTAAAAATACATGAAATTAAACATTATACAGTGCATACCTCATTTAAAATTATACAAATCAAATGCATGTTAGTTATAGAAAAAGATTATTTCATTGCTTTATAGTTACCAACATTTAAACACTAACATATGCATCATTGACTGAGAATTAGATTGGCTGTAGTTCTGTTAGACTAGACACCTTGAAATGCCATTGGAATGATTTATTTGTCACATCAATTCTCGCTAGTGATGTTCTTTGGAGTGGAGCCAGACTCATTTACTAGAAAACAAGATAGACTGCTTTGTGCATGGTAAATATTTTTTATTGCCAAATTAAATCTATAGGAGCTTACTTTAGCAATGCATGTTGCACCTGCTTAACATCAATATAATAAATACCATAGTTCAGCTTTCCATTCCTCCAACCAAGATAAGGAGCAAGTGAATGGCTTTATTTACTGACTATTCATGCAAAATGCTTAACCTATTGGATATATTTTGTGCTGTCACATTCTAGCTAGTTGTATTATGTACTGCTTAAGCTATCAATAACATTTTAATATGTTAATTGATAGTTTATTGTACATTATCCTAAAATATAAATAGCTTTTTAGCTACATGTTAGAACACATTTGCATATGTTAAAACACCACAGATATTGGGAACCCTTGACTTAATCCAAGTATACAGTATATTCTTTTTAAAAATGGCAAACTAATTTTAATCACTAACGGACACTGGGTGTGCCGAACAAACCTCAAAAAGTTAATTGAAGTACACAAGGTATGTGTAGTATGCCTTGTCTTTCTACCCCACTGTCTGTCCCCCTTTTGGAATTTGCCAACAATTCCTGGCTGTCAAAATTTATAAACAATGTTCAGAAGTAAAATAGAAAGATAGAAAGTAACACTGCTACTTTTGTAAATGCTCTGCAGATCAAATGGATAACCTTCGACCTGCATAAGACGTCAGTTAAAGCAACCTGAAATTTTTTTTTTTTTTTTAAATAAAATGTAATCTTTTTTAACCCCTATTGACCCGTAGACCAGGTTCATAGGCCAGGATAGGGCACCTTTTAAGTACTTAATGTTTTATTTTTTAATATTTAGACGGTCACCTATTTTGTATCCTATGTGCTTTTCCTATATGGCATATTATACATATCTGTTTTGTTGACAAAAAAGGAGTAGCTTTACAAATATTGGTTGTGCTTTGCTGATTGTGCTAGACAAAGACCAATACTGATAACCAGTGTAAACAAAAAAATTTTTGCGGAAGGTGGCATTCAAAATAAAAAAAAAAAAAATTTAATTTAAAATGATTACATATACACACATATATATATATATATATATATATATATACACACATTATATATATATATATATATATATACACACATTATATATATATATATACACACATTATATATATATATATATATACACACATTATATATATATATATATATATATACACACATTATATATATATATATATACACATTATATATATATATATATACACATTATATATATATATATATATATATATATATACACACATTATATATATATATATATATACACACACATTATATATATATATATATATATATATATACACACATTATATATATATACATATACACATTATATATATATACATATACACATTATATATATATATATATATATATATATATATATATATATATATATACACACACATTATATATATATACATATTATATATATATATATATATATATATATATATATATATATATATATATACATATATACACACACACACACATATATACACACACACACACACACACATATATACACACACACACACACACATATATACACACACACACACACATATATACACACACACACACACACACACACACACACACACATATACACACACACACATATACACACACACACACACACACACACACACACACAACCACTATGTCTATTTAGCTCAGCGGAAGTAACACCTTTCCTCAAGAATACCAAATGCTGGTCGTGCAAGCATTTTGTGGGGTAATTTACTTTTAAGCTCTTAAATACACAAACTAATTTATTAAGGCTAGGTAGATAGATTGGATAGAGATTCTGGCTATATCATTATGCCATTCAGGGAAATTTGCAGATGAGACTATGGTAAAGCCTGTTCCCTCCTAGTGCCCAGTACTGGGACTGCTACATCACTTCCTGATAGAGTGGAACCAGTTCTTCTGACAGCAGAGGATCCTGGGAACTGTAGTCCTATAGCCGATACCTACCAGAGAGCTGGGGAACCAGAAGGTTGCTGGGAGTGGAGATATAGAGATATATATATATATATATATATATATATATATATATATATATATATATATATACATACATATACACACACTACAGCAAGGGACTGGCTAGCTCTCTTAGTGCAGGATTCAGAGCTGACCAAACAAGGACTGCCATTCTCTTCCAGAGACAGATTGCTGGCTACTACTGCATACCAGTTAAAGCACAGCTGTGATACCGATTGCCACACTGGGATCACATCAGCTTCTCTGCAACAGGACTGTCGCTACCCAGTCTTCAGCCAGTCATCTCTGCTTTCTGCACTGATAGGTGGTAACTCTGTACTTCTCTATGAACAGCCAAGAACCTGTGCAAGATCCCTGTTCCTAGGAGGACATGCTATCCATGGGATTGGTGAGCAGGCGGATGCCAAACTCTGTGTGCAGTGTCTCTAGATAATGTTGTCAGACAACTTTACACCTCAATGCCAAGAGATCTTTGCTTTGAGCATTTACCACAGCTGTTATCTTCATAGTATTACCTTTACTCACTACTGTATATGGGCCCCACCATTGCTAGCAGAAGAAACTGGCTACTATCACATCAGGAACTTTAAACATCTCAGGACTCAAGTTCCTATTTCTAGTTAAAAGCAACTAGAAATATATATATTGTGACGCCGGTGGCTCAGGGGGAGCTGATGGGTCAACTAACCTTTTCTTCTCCCTCCTGCAGCTGGAGTTGCAGTTACTTAATTACAACGCATCATTTGTGACCGTTTGGTCTGTTAACCATTGCTATTTGGTTATTTACAAATTATCAGTGTTTTGCTTTTATGCCTTAACTGGGGATTGTACTGATTATGCACAGTAGCGACATGGAAGTTGTATGCGACTGTCATCTTTTTAAGGTCTCAGCCATGTTGTTTTTCATGAACAATCAACTCTCCTCCCTCATCTTGAAACTGGATTTGTAGCTGTAAGTTGTAACAACTTCAAAAGAGTCTCTTATCTTAAATAAAATACAAATAAATGAGCTCCAGAGCTGTAAACCGCTAATTAGGCTTGGCAGGATGTCTATATGGCAAAGACACTTTCCTCTGCCCTGTCGTAAAACAATAACTCAGTCAACCGTCACACATGACCTGTTAGGCATTAGGCCTCTAGGAATGCAGTGTGTGACATAAAACATGTCACAACAAGAACTGGGCACATTCATATTAGGTACATATTTGAATAGGGCATTTCATGTCGAACCTGGCAAGGTCATACATGGCTATGTTGGCACATAGGAGAGAGAAGAAAGCAGTCTCTTCCTTCCTGGGTGACAAAGGTATGCTGTGTTTGGTATCCCTGGGTTTGAAATACAATTCTGAATATTAATCTGCCAGTTGGTAGCATGCCACCTTCACTTTTTGGAAGTTATTAATATCAGTATGAAATTGTAGTGTGACATGGTCATAAACTTGGTGGCCTCCTAGAGCCCATCCCCAAACTGGATGATTGGTCAGATGTTCTCAGGCGACAACTCTTTAATATCATAGAAAAGGACTGACAGGCCTGGAGAAGGAGAGCTCTTGTTTTACATCAATCAAGAAACATTTTAAAGGACTTGAGAGCCAAGGCAACCTTTTTTGTCGGACAATTGGACTCTGCTAAAACCAAGACTTTGCAAGTATTCTGCCTTAACTCCTTTTATTTCTCTGTTGCATTATTGTTGTCTTTATAACATCTTTTTCTGTAAATATTTTAATTGCACCGTTTGACCTTTTTATTAATAAACCCTATTTTGAAAAGTGTTGAAACTGTCTCTAAAGTTTTTAATGCAAACTAAAGAATCCCTGTCTCTTGAAGAGTGCTACTGTGTAGAATAATCCTCTGAATTATACGTCTGTGGTGACAGTGTGTATTACAGCCGCTTATGCTACTATCATAGTGTTATTGCTAGGATTTTTTGAGTTTCCTCCTTCTTTGTAAAAAAAAAAGGTGATGGTGGCAGTGTGAAGGGTTCATTGCGTAATTAACCTAACCCAGTAACAATCGCTCTTAGGTGGATGGCACATAGATTGTGGTCCCGCAAGCTGGAAAATCTTTGTGCATGGTGCAGCTGAGAGTGGCATTGTTACGCAAGTGACAGCACGGCGCAAGATCGGCTGGTCCTTCGGTCATGAGTTGGTGAGAAGGGCAGGGGTCAGGCACTGCGTTCCATCACAGGGATAAACCTCTTAAACCTTCATTCTGTGGTCCTTTGAACGAACCTAATCTAGAGGTGTTACTATAGAATCGTGTCTCTTGCATTTTTATTTCATACTGTTGAATTATGTCTAAATCCAGAGTGTCAGAGGTGGCTGGAGGCTTGCAAGGTCAGGGCAACCACTGAGGACAAGCATTTGTCCCCTGCAGGGGTAGCACTACACACACTCACCAGCCACTTTATTAGGTATATCTTGTTTGTACCAAGCTGGACCCCCTTTTGCCTTCAGAACTGCCTCAATCCTTCATGGCATAGATTCAACAAAGTATTGGATTCCTCAGATTTTGGTCCATATTGACATGATAGCATCACGCAGTTGCTGCAGATTTGTCGGCTGCACATCCATGATGCAAATCTCTCATTCCACCACATCCCAAAAGGTGTTCTATTGGACTGAGATCAGGTGACTGAGGCAATTGGAGTACAATGGATTTGAGAGGATTTGAGCTTTGTGACATGGTGCATTAACCTGCTGGAAGTAGCCATCAGAAGTTGGGTACACTGTAGTCATAAAGGTATGGACATGGTCAGCAAAAATACTCAGGTAGGCTGTGGCATTTAAACAATGCTCAGTTAGTACTTAGAGGCCCAAAGTGTCCCAAGAAAATATCCCCCACACCACCACCAGCCTGAACCGTTAATACAAGGCAGGATAGATCCATGCTCTTGTTGTTTAAACCAAATTCTTACCCTACCATCTGAATGTTGCAGCTGAATTTGAGACTCATCAGACCAAGCAACGTTTTTCCAATCTTCTATTGTCCAATTTTGGTTCGCCTGTGTAAATTGTAGCATCCATTTCCTGTTCTTAGCTGTCAGGAGTAGCACCCGGTGTGGTCTTCTGCAGCCCATCTTCTTAAAGGTTTGGTGTGTTGTGCGTTCAGGGATGGTATTCTGCATACCTTGTTTGTAAAGAGTGGCTATTTGAGTTACTGTTGCCTTTCTATCATCTCGAACCAGTCTGCCTCCTCTGACCTCAATAAGTCATTTTCGTCCACACAACTGCCGTTCACTGGATATTTTCTTTTTTTCTGACCATTCTCTGTAAACCCTAGAGATGGTTGTGTGTGAAAATCCCATTAGATCAGTTTTTTTAAATACTCAGACCAGCCCGTCTGGCACGAACAAACATGCCACAGTCAAAGTCACTTAAATCCCCTTTCTTCCTCATTCTGATGCTTGGTTTGAACTTCACCATGTCTAGCTAGAGGCCTAAAGGCATTGAGTTGCTGCCATGTGATTGGCAGATTAGCAATTTGTGCTACCAAGCAAGTGAACAGGTGTACCTAATGAAGAGGCAGGTGAATGTGTATATATATATATATATATATATATATATATATATATTATTTTTTTTTTTATTTATTACACATGAGCTCACCCTCCCTAGCCAACTCCCTGCCCCCAACCACACCTTAGGAGAGACAGGGACAGCGACGCCCTATAATGATAAGTTAGGGCTTAGAACTGCATACTGCACAAGGTGCATGGTTATGAAACAAAGTACAGGACTCAGGAGTACATAACACACAGGGCTCAGCAGTGTGTATTGTGCAGTGGTGAGACGTGCGTAGCACATACTGTAGGATGCAGAAAAAAATCAGCAAAAAAGGACAGTACTAACAGTAAAAGAATAGTACAATATATAGTAAGCGCTCTCAATAATTGTAGCAGCTGAACATTAAAGGAAAACGCATAAAAAAGTCTCCAAAATTTATATATAGACAAAATGCAGCGCTTATAAAAGATCATAAGAAATAGTGATGAAACACAGTCCAATAAAGGTGCTCCTTGATTCCCAGTGCAAATGGTAGAAATACGCACTAACCAGAAAGCGTATAAGTAATACGCATGTGAACATATATCCTGAAGATCCCCCTCTCCTTTCTGGTCTGGTCATGGAAATAGCTGGGAAAGATGGAGATCCTACGCCCTCATGTGGTGAAAGAATGGTCCAGCAGGTCAGAGAAGAGTCAATCAAGATAAGCCTCCCCCTTCTCAGGAACTGACACAGGGATCACTTAGGGCTGTAAGGGTTGAAGAAGCTCCTCACAGGAGACACAAGGAAGCACTCATAGTGTAGTAGGTAAAGATTTTATTTGTAAAACACTAGTGCACAGTAAGACATAGTAGTGCCAAGTATGAATGAACACACTGACCCCTTAGAAATAAAGATGGCCGCCGGGCCTCCACGTGGCACTGGCGGCTTGATGTCAACGGCGTCCTGGGCTCCTCTGACGCGTTTCGTGCGCACGCACTTCTTCAGAGGTAGAGCATAGGACTGCCGTGACCGTCTCCTCATGTATATATACCGTAGCCGGCGCATGCGCACTGGTACGGCGCCATCTTGCTGGAGTCCGAACGTCCGTAATACACAAGTGCGCATGCGCGGGCGCCATTTTACCATGGGCATGTAATGCAATTAACCAGCGCTGTCCAAGACAAAGTTACTGGTGCCAAACTTCCTTAATGCTCTGAAGCGGCTATATATTGTAAAATACCATGGGGGTAACACCACCAAAAGGTATCCAATGTAAATGCATAGTGCACCCGTCCCAACAATAGCCATCATTTTTTAGAGAGAGGCAGGGTACGAAAACAAAGCGACAACATAGAGGTAAGAGGGGAGGGAGGAGAATCAATAGATCCAACAAAACGAAGGAGAATGTAACAGGGAAGGGCATCTTCAACCTTAGTGCAACTTCCTTATCTGAGAATGAACTAAGCCTCCTTGATAAAGGGTTAAAATTCGCTCCCGCTAGGCCTATGAACAAGTTTCAGGCCTTTATTGACATTCAAAAATTCACAAGAAAACTATCTATCAAAAGGTATTTTTTGAATAACCCTATCACTAAACATCCTTCTGGCCAATACACTTCCCTTTCCAATGCATCCACTTTCAATCCCCCACCACAGAGTAATTCAGCTGTTGGTCTATTTAAAGACCAAGTACTTAAGGATTTAAAAAACCTTCGAACTAAGAGAATATATAAGGATCCTAAAACGGATGCAGCTATTAAATCCCTTCTGGAGAAAAAAGATCTTGTAATGAGACCAGCGGATAAGGGCGGTGGGGTAGTGATTCTAAACAAGAGTGACTATACAGCAGAAGTATATAACATTCTTAATGACACGTCAACATATCAATTACTTCATAGAGATCCCTTACCTGAATATAAACGCATTCTTAAGACTATTATTAAGAATGGATATGACAGATCTATTGTAAATAAGAAAGAGAAAGAATTCTTGTGCCCTAAGGCCCCTCGCTTACCGGTCTTATACATCCTGCCAAAAGTACACAAGAATCCACTAAAACCCCCGGGCAGGCCGATAGTGAGTGGCATCGTCTCACTTTGTTCGAGAATAGGCGCTTACATTGATCAGCATCTTCAACCATTAGTACTTCATACCCCATCTTATTTAAGAGACACTAAGCATGTCCTTAACTCCATCAGAGATATTTCCATCCCTCCATCCGCATTTTTGGTGACAGCGGATGTTGAGGCGTTGTATAGTAACATTAACCATAGGGATGGGATGACTGTTGCCAAACATTATCTCACTCATGAAAGTACATTACTTCCCCCACATGTTGATTTTATATTAGAACTTTAAATTTCGCCATGTCTAGAAATTACATGTGGTTCGATAACAATTACTATTTGCAGGTTAAGGGGGTTGCCATGGGGGCAAAGTTTGCCCCCAGTCTGGCCAATCTGTTCATGTCCTACTGGGAGGACGACAATATTTACGCTATGGACTGGCCGGAATTACTTTTTTTACAAGCGGTACATAGATGACGTGCTTCTATTTTGGAATGGCACGGAACAGTCCCTTATTAATTTTTTTACCACTCTCAATAACAATACAGTGGATATTAAATTGTCATATAACTACAGCAACATAGAAATTGATTTTTTAGATCTTACTTTATTAAATTGTAATGGGCTTATCACCACCAAATCTTTTTTTAAACCTACCGATCGTAATAGTTTTATCCCCCTTGGAAGCTGTCATCATCCTAGTTGGCTGGCAGGGATACCGAAAGGACAATTCCTCAGACTCAGGAGAAATTGTACCAGTATTGATACTTACCATATACAGGCCAACATTCTCAAAGAAAGATTCCTTGAAAAAGGTTATGACAGGGGGAATCTGAACAATATCATGGAATTAATAGCTAATATGGACAGACAAGAGTTATTATGCACTCAGACTAAACCGCCCAAAAATCTGGTCTGCCCATTTATCACGACATTTTCTGCCCAACATAGATCCATCAGACACATAATTAATAAAAATTCGGGGATCTTGAAGGCAGATTCTACTCTGGCTAAGATACTTCCTGAAAAACCTGAAGTCATTTTCCGCAAATCGACCACCTTGAGGGATAAAATCGCTCCGAATGTTGTCACCATGCCCACACCACCTCCCACTTTGACCATTACACTTGCAGGCAATACATTTATTACATGGGTAAAAACCAGTGTAATTAAACAGAGGAAAAAAAGGATAGATACCTTCACCTCTAACCAAACTAAGAAATCTTATAACATCGAAAAATTTATTTGCTGCAATAGCAGGTATGTCGTTTACTTACTAGAATGCCCCTGCCTTAAGCAATACGTTGGGAGAACAACCAGGAGGCTTAGGGACCGCCTTCGCGAGCACGTCAATAACATAAAGAAGGGGTACAAGGAACATTTCTTGTCCCTCCATTACAGGAAACACCACCATAGAGATCCCACTAGTCTGAGATTTGTGGGCATAGATATAGTAACTTCACACTGGAGAGGAACTTTTAAAACCAGAGCTGTCTCACAATTAGAGACAAAACACATTTATGAACTGGATACTCTATACCCTGCAGGCCTGAACATCGAACTGGATGTCAATTGTTATATTGACAACAGTTGAGCCCGCGATGCTTAGCTAACCATGCTTATAGTTTTCATCATGAGAGTCATTTTCACATACTAGCTGGGTATTAATTTTGATTTTGCTCCAGGTTTTATATGTGTACACATTATTTTGGTCTTAGTTTGCACAAACATACTCAGGAATGATCTAAGAGGATTGTTTTAGGCCTCAATCTCTGGTTTCTCTACATTCATTGAGATAGTTATTATGCATCTTTTGTTATTTGAGATATGCGTTTTTATGATATTGGATTAGGCCTTAATCAAGCTTTTCCATACTTAGCTGGTTAGTGTAATATTTATTAGGATCCTTCTGCCTTTACGGCATACGTTTACAGCACATGCGTTTACTACTTTGATATTTAAATATTTATGGTTTTAATCATATCATATGGTTTTATCTTGATTAATTTTTATGGGGTATGTATTTTAACCACTTCCCGACCGGCCGTTGCATATAAACGGCCGGCCGGTGGCAGTGCAGGGTCGGGTGGCCGTTTATGAACGGCCTCCCCGCACCCTGCTTGTGCGTGCTCCCTGGGAGCGCGCAGCACCGCGATCCGGTGCCCGCTGTGTCCTCCAGACACAGTGAAACACTGATAGTCGGACGGGACCTCTGTACGAGGTCCTGATCATGTGATCACTGATTGGCCAATCAGTGATCACATGCAAAGTAGTAAGCAAGATGTCACTTGTGACATCATTGCTTACTACGTGTGAAATCTGTGAATGATCACAGAGGTCACATGGTACAAGGCTATTCACAACAGCCTTGTACCATGTGACAAGCTGTGATCAATCACAGGTCACTCAGTACTTCTCAATGAGAAAGAGAAATGATTGCTTTTACATCCTATATGGGTGTAAAAGCAATCAGTGTAAAAAAAAAATCTTCATCACCCCCCACAAGTAGTACAGTGTCACAATGGTGACACTGTACTGCTAGGGTGACAGTATGTAAAAAAAATAAATTAATAAAAAATATAAAAAATAAAATAAAAATATAAAAAAAATGTTTAAAAATTATAATTTTTGGTTATAAACGAATTTGTTTTTTGTTTTTTTTTACTAAAAAGATAGTGGAATAAATGTTGGCAAAGATTTATGATGAAATATAATTTATTTGCAAAATGTTATAAAAAAAACACTTTTGTTCAAAATTTTTGGACTTTTTCATTTACATAGCAAAAAAAATAAAAATCCCAGCGGTGAATAAATACCACCAAAATAAAGCTTTATCTGTCTCAAAAAAATGGTAAAAATTTAATTTGGGTACAGTGTTGCATGACTGCGCAATTGTCATTCAAAGTGTGATAGCGCTGAAAGCTGAAAATTGCCCTAGTCAGGAAGGGGGTAAAAGTGTCTGGTCTGGAAGTGGTTAAGGACCCACTTATGCCGTTTTACCATGTTGGTTTTGTTTCCTTTTATATAGGAATATTTTTATGGTTGATATATAATTGGACTAGTATTTTAATTTTATTTTAATCATTCTTCTGTTTTTCATGCATTGGGGCTTATGAGTGTAACAGCCCCCCATACTTGATACTAGTATACTTACCAATATATATGTTAGCCCTTGATTTGGTCATTTTATACCTTTCAGTGCACGTTCCTAAAATTTCCCCCCCTCGTGCACTATGCATTTGCATTGGATACCTTTTGGTGGTGTTATCCCCATGGTATTTTACAATATATAGCCGCTTCAGAGCATTAAGGAAGTTTGGCACCAGTAACTTTGTCTTGGACAGCGCTGGTTAATTGCATTACATGCCCATGGTAAAATGGCGCCCACGCACTTGTGTATTACGGACGTTCGGACTCCAGCAAGATGGCGCCGTACCAATGCGCATGCGCCGGCTACGGTATATATACATGAGGAGACGGTCACGGCAGTCCTATGCTCTACCTCTGAAGAAGTGCGTGCGCACGAAAAGCGTCAGGTGGAGCCCAGGACGCCGTTGACATAAAGCCGCCGGTGCCACGTGGAGGCCCGGCGGCCATCTTTATTTCTAAGGGGTCAGTGTGTTCATTCATACTTGGCACTACTATGTCTTACTGTGCACTAGTGTTTTACAAATAAAATCTTTACCTACTACACTATGAGTGCTTCCTTGTGTCTCCTGTGAGGAGCTTCTTCAACCCTTACAGCCCTAAGTGATCCCTGTGTCAGTTCCTGAGAAGGGGGAGGCTTATCTTGATTGACTCTTCTCTGACCTGCTGGACCATTCTTTCACCACATGAGGGCGTAGGATCTCCATCTTTCCCAGCTATTTCCATGACCAGACCAGAAAGGAGAGGGGGATCTTCAGGATATATGTTCACATGCGTATTACTTATGCGCTTTCTGGTTAGTGCGTATTTCTACCATTTGCACTGGGAATCAAGGAGCACCTTTATTGGACTGTGTTTCATCACTATTTCTTATGATCTTTTATAAGCGCTGCATTTTGTCTATATAGTACTAACAGTACATCCAATATGAAGTGTTCCTTGTGTTCAGAAATATACAACATACAGTCGAGCACACAAAGTGCAGTGGTAAAGCATATGTAGTATGCAGTCCAGCATAGAGTGCAGGGCTCAGGAGTATGTAAGGCAAAACACACTGTACAGAGTACAGCATTCAGTAGTATTCAGAGGTCTTTTAGATGTAAAATACAGCACAGCATACAGAGTATAGCAGTTCCGACTACGTAATCTACAAGCTATATTACAAAATTCTCATCACTGCACTCTGCATGCTGTGCTATATATTACATACTCTTTGTCACCGAACTCTGCATGCTTTACTGTCCACAAGCAAATTTCCTCGGTCTTCCTCAAGCAAACATCCCCTTCCTTCAAGTATCGCCTTTCTAAAGTATCCATCAAATGCTCACCTCTACATCCCACATCCACAGCTCACCTCTGCAACCCTTATCCACAGCTTACCTATGTGTCCCTCCATCCACAGCTCAACTTCTTGCCCTGGCCAGATCTCAACTCTGCACACCCCATCCATCCACAACTCATCTTTGTCCCCCATCAACATCTCAACTCTACAACCATAGCTTTAAACCCCAGTCCACAACTCACCTCTGTACCCCCATCTACAGCTTATCTCTGCCCTGCAAATTTTACTTCTGCACCCCCATCCATCACCCCAACCCACAGCTCTCACTTTTGCCACCCCCCCATTGTTCACCTCTGCACCCCCAGCTTCCCCCACAGCACTCACCTCTGTACAACCTGCTCCCCCTCCACAGCTCTCAGTTTGCACAACCTGCCACCTCCTTCCTCCACAGCTCTCATCTGTGCATAACCTGCTGCCCTGTCCACAGCTCTCACTTTGCATAACCTCAACAAGTCTTCTGCTCTCACCTCTCCCAGTTCTACTCTCTGTACAAACCTCCCAGTTCTCTCTGCTAAAAGTCCACCCCTGTTTTGGCAGAGGAGTCTCTGCTAAAATACCCCCAAACTCTCTCAGTTCTCCTCTCTGCATAAATTTACCCCCAGCTCTTCTCTCTGCACAAATCCCCCCCCCCCAATTCTCTTTCTTGAATAAATCCCCCCCCAGCTCTCTGCTCTGCTAAATTCTCCCTAGCTCTCCTCTCTACACAAATCCCCCTCCACCACCACCCCTTTCCCAGGTCACTTCCCTAAACAAACTCCCCCCAGCTCTCCTCACTTCACAAATCCCCCCCGCCCACTTCTCCTCTCTGCACAAATCCCCCCCCCCCAGCCAGCTGCCCTGTCTGCTAAAATCCCCCCCCCCCCATTTCCCCAGTTCTCCTCTGCACAAATTCACTTTAACCCCCACCCAGCTCTCAGCCCTGTAATAAGCTCACAATCTTCCCACAGCTGCTTCTCTGCACAACCACCCCTACCCCCCCCCCCCTTTTTACTCCATAGATCCTTAACCGGCACTGCTCTATATGGTATATGCAGGCGCTTTTTTTTATCACAGTACGGTGTAATCAGAGAGCTCTGCTTATCAGAACTGTAGCACAGAGCCAGAGGAGAAGTTTCAAAGCCCTTTACTTGCCTCATATTACAAATGTGTGTTTAGCAGTAACAGGTAGGAAAAGAACCTGCATCCTAACCTCAGGCAGCTGTAGTTCTGCTGGGACCCAAGGCACTCACCAACAAAGGTAGGGCATGAGCCCTGGCGTCCAGCGCTAGTACAGAAAAACCAGTAGAGGAAGTGCGCATGCAGAAAACTTCTAATACCGGTTTCTGTGTTAGGCGACAGGCTTGAGAGGACAGGGCTGCCAGAACTCCATTCTGGCATGTTCTGGCTGAAAAAAAGCCCTAATTAAAATACGATTAATTCAGTTACATGAAAAATTGAGTACCTCAAAGTCAAGAAATGTGTATTGTCAAAAGTCGAGAACGATAAGAACTTCTGTACTTGCTCAATGCAGTTTTTTCCAGAACCATGCTGAGAAAAGGCAAGCACATTTAAGGCTCCATGCACACTGGCATAAAGGATAAGTTCACCTTTTGGAACATGTCACAAACATATTTAGAGTGTAACATGTAGCGTAAGGACCGTCCCCAGCACTTCCCCCGATCCCGTTGTGACAGCTTTTTTAAAAATCGCAGCCATGCACGTTTACTTATGCAGGCCATAGATGGGTCGAAAATCGGCCGATTTTGCGGCCGAAAATAAAATCGACCGATTTTCGGATCGTTAGTGGGCTATTTGTTCGGCCGTTTTTCGGGATTTTGGCCGTTTTTTTTTTTGGTAAAGTTGGAAAAAAAAATCGGCGCATGAGCAGTGACCTGCAAGAGGAAGACAAAAAGAAGAAGAGGAAGAGGATGATGAAGAGGATGATGAAGAGGATGATGAAGAAGAAGAGGATGAGGATGAAGAAGAGGAAGAGGATGAGGATGAAGAAGAAGAAGAGGATGAGGATGAGGATGAAGAAGAGGATGAGGATGAAGAAGAAGAAGAGGATGAGGATGAAGAAGAGGATGAGGATGAAGAGGATGAGGATGAAGAGGATGAGGATGAAGAGGATGAGGATGAAGAGGATGAGGATGAAGAGGATGAGGATGAAGAGGATGAGGAAGAAGAGGATGAGGAAGAAGAGGATGAGGAAGAAGAGGATGAGGAAGAAGAGAATGAGGAAGAAGAGGAGGATGAAGAAGAAGAAGAAGAGGATGAGGAGGATGAAGAAGAAGAGGAGGATGAAGAAGAAGAGGAGGATGAGGAGGAAGAAGAAGAAGAAGGAGGATGAGGAAGAGGAGGATGAGGAAGAAGAGGATGAGGAAGAAGAGGATGAAGAAAAAGAGGATGAGGAAGAAGAGGATGAGGAAGAAGAGGATGAGGAAGAAGAGGATGAGGAAGAAGAGGATGAGGAAGAAGAGGATGAAGAAGAAGAGGATGAGGAAGAAGAGGATGAAGAAGAAGAGGATGAAGAAGAAGAGGATGAGGAAGAAGAGGATGAGGATGAAGAAGAAGAAGAGGATGAGGATGAAGAAGAAGAGGATGAGGAAGAAGAGGATGAGGACGAAGAGGATGAGGACGAAGAGGATGAGGACGAAGAGGATGAAGAAGAAGAGGATGAAGAAGAAGAGGATGATGAAGAAGAGGATGAGGATGATGAAGAAGAAGAGGATGAGGACGAAGAGGAAGAAAAAGAAGAAGAGGATGAGGACGAAGAAGAAGAGGATGAGGATGAGGACGAAGAAGAAGAAGAGGATGAGGACGAAGAAGAAGAAGAGGATGAGGACGAAGAAGGAGAAGAAGAAGGAGAAGAAGAAGAAGATGATGAGGATGAGGATGAAGAAGAAGAGGATGAGGATGAATAATAAGAAGAAGAGGATGAAGAAGAAGAAGAAGAAGAAGAAGAAGAAGAAGAGGATGAGGATGAAGAAGAAGAGGATGAAGAAGAAGAGGATGAAGAAGAAGAGGATGAAGAAGAAGAGGAAGAGGATGAAGAAGAAGAAGAAGAGGATGAGGATGAGGAAGAAGAAGAGGATGAGGATGAGGAAGAAGAAGAGGATGAGGATGAAGAAGAAGAGGATGAGGAAGAAGAAGATGAGGATGAAGAAGAAGAGGATGAGGTTGAAGAAGAAGAGGATGAGGTTGAAGAAGAAGAAGATGAGGTTGAAGAAGAAGAAGAGGATGAGGATGAGGATGAGGAAGAAGAAGAAGAAGAGGATGAGGATGAAGAAGAAGAAGAGGATGATGAAGAAGAAGAAGAGGATGATGAAGAAGAAGAGGATGAGGATGAAGAAGAAGAAGAAGAAGAGGATGATGAAGAAGAAGAAGAGGAGGATGAGGATGAGGATGAAGAAGAAGAAGAGGAGGATGAGGATGAGGATGAAGAAGAAGAAGAAGAGGATGAGGATGAGGAAGAAGAAGAGGATTAGGATGAAGAAGAAGAGGATGAGGATGAGGATGAAGAAGAAGAAGAGGATGAGGATGAAGAGGATGAGGATGAGGAAGAAGAAGAAGAAGATGAAGATGAGGATGAAAAAGAAGAAGAAGAAGAAGAAGAAGTAGGATGAAAATAAGAGGAATTCCAGTCCAGCAAAAAGTGTCTCTGCAGAGAGCTCCGCTATTTCTTTGACAGTTCTCTGACAGTTCCTTGACATTTACAGCGGTTGCAACATTGTATCTATTTGTTTCCGAATAAAAACATCTGTATCCTAAATGGAAACAAATAGATACAATGTTGCAACCGCTATAAATGTCAAGGAACTGTCAGAGAACTGTCAGAAATAGCGGAGCTCTCTGCAGGGACACTTTTTGCCGGCTGTAGACGGGATGAAAATCGGCCGATTTTTTTTACCATTGGTGGTAACGTCGGCTACTTGAACGACTGATTGTTCGTTTTTTTTAAAAGAAAAATCGGCCGATTTTCGACCCATCTATGGCCTGCATTATCCTTAAAATAAAAAATGCTGCTTTTAGAGTAGTTTAGCATTTTGCTTGTAGAAGCAGCTCAATTTTGCCCTTTGTGATCATGCACTTTAGAGGCATTTTTTAGGATCAGGCTTCAAAGGCAGTTTTGCATTTTTGAGAGCAGTTTTCTGTCAGAAAAACAAAGATGAATGCTCCTATACTCTCCTAAAAGCTCCTAAACTCTACTAAACGTGTGTACAAAAACTCTATATGAGCATTTTTTTCTGTCAAGGGAACTAGCATTTTATAAGCCCCCTGTGCATGCAGCATATATAAATATTGCATAAGTACATACAATTATTATTCAACTTGAATCTGTGCTACATTTTAAAGTTTGTAAATAAAAGTGCTGCCTAACAGCAGACACCACAAGGTCTGCACTGCAAAAAATGAATGGACTCTGTGTGTGCAATGTGTATTCACTGGTGTGTTGTGTAATACTTATGCAGTAAGCACACAGATCAGAGCTCTTCAGCCTGTCCCCCCCCCCCCCCACCCAAAAAAAATTATATATATATATATATATATATTTCTTTTCAATGGATGCAAAAAATCCTGTGATTGAAGTGTGAATGAACATCAAAATCATCCGTTCTCTAAACACAGAATGTTTTGCATTAAAGTTTCAGCATCAGTACTAACTGCTCTGTACAGGCAGAATGAAAGGAAGAGTATTACATAACACAGTAGAGGTAACACATTGCACACCCTTCATTAGTGATCATTTTTATAGTGCAAATTGGGCCAACAGATAATTTTGGCCTGATCTAAGCTTTAACCCTTTCACTGCCAGGCCCTACCCGCAACTTTTAAACCCAGGTGGCCAGACCCATTTTTGCAATTTTTCCATTGCTTTTTTTTTCCCCTCACAGCTTCCAAAGTTTTTAAAGACCCCCTAAACCATACATTTTCTGAAAGTACATGAACAGTAGAATAAAAAGGTGTTACTGATTTTTAAAGGCCCCATGATATTTGCGCAAATGTTTATCAAAACAATATTTTTGGTAAACACACACTGAAATCATTATTAGCAGATACAAAACAGGACATTTTACAAAATTCCTGTTAAATTCTAAGTATAAAAGCTTAACCTGTATTGAGTTAATAAAATAGTTGTAATTTTAAATTGTGCCTTTTTTTGAAATGGTAAAAATGTAACATATGCAAAAATCTGGGAGGTTTTCATTTTTCCCTTACAGCTTTCAGAGTTTGTAAAAGACCCACCTAACCATATATTTTCTGAAAGCATAAGACCAGTAGAATAAAAAGAAGGTGCTACTGATTTTTAAGGCCCCATATTTGTGCAAAATGTTTATCAGAACAATATTTGTGCTAAAAATACACTAAAATCATTATTAGCAGATACAAACAGCAAATTTTACAAAATTCCTGCTAAATTCCTACCAAACATAAAAGCTTAGCCTTTATTGAGTTAATAAGAAATTTGTAGATTTTAAACTGCACCTTTTTGCAAAATAGTCAAAATTGAATGTATTCAAACATTTCTCTAAAAATTTGGGTCTAAACCATATATTTTCTGAAAGCACATGACCAGCAGAATAAAAATGAAGGTGCTACTGATTTTTTTTTCTTCTTAAAAAGGTACTACAATAGTAGTGCAAATGTTTATCAATATCTACTAACCAAAGGAGGAGACATTCTTTCAGAAAATTCCAGTCACGTATGACTCCTGTGACAGGCCTCCCAAACTTATTACTGATCACTTTTGTCAGTTTTTTGGTTCAGAAAAAAAAACATTTTTACCTTGAAGCCTTTTTTCATTGCCATCAGGATAGAAGTCCTTGTAACTCCAGTATGTGATTGACCCCCCCTCTCACTATCATTCTGGAAGACTCTACAGCTGAGATATTTTCTTTCCATCATGGGGAAACTCTCCCCTTCCACTCTCTCCCTGAGGTGATTTTGAAAAGCTTTGCACCTCTACAGCCCCAATAAGACAGGGTTTATCACCATGTAATAAACTTCTTTCATCTCCTCTGGCACAGGGAGCACTATCTTGCTTTACTAAAGTCAGAGCTATGTACCACATTGTCAGACCAACAGAGACCACATTATTTGCTTTACCCATTCTTCATCTATCCCCAGTTCTATTCAAAATTATTTTTTGTGCTGGTCGTGTCACAAGCAGGAAGGCACCTACCTGCACATATTTTGTAACTGCCTGGTTCTGCATCTTTTCTGGGCGAAGGAAAGAGTTCTTGTGTTTAAACTCACCGACATACAATTGGGAGATGACCTAATAGTCTACAAACTCCATCTTCCTCCCATGTCATCCTGGCATTACATAAGATCACATATGATTAGTTTACTTAATGCAGTTAAGGTGTGTGCTCCTTATAATTGGCAGGAGACACGCCTGCATTCCATAAGTGCATGGTTGCACAAAATTTCCAAAACCTATGTGGAAGAAATACTTTCCTCCTCCAACAGCAAAGAGGAATAATTTCACAAAACGTGGTCCTATTGGACCGACTACACCTTTTCTTCTAATTATACAGCAGACTTTGCTTGCTGATTTGGGCCTACATGTACAGCCCCTGCTGTGGTTCTTCCAAAGCAGCTGATTTTGTGTCCTTTAGAAGTGAAGCCATAGCCCTTCAAAGGGAAGTACACACATTCTTGATACTCAGGCCCTTGGGAGTCCCCCTATGCAGTTCTCATATGGTAGCCCTTCCTACTAACTCCTACCCAAACTTCTGCTTTTCCTGTTTTACTCTTTATAGGCCTATGCACCCCCCTCCCATTTTTTTTCAACATATTTTATTAACGCCCTTTAAACATTGCCAATTCAGACTGTGTCAGACAAGTCCTTTATCCTTTTTTGTTATTGACAAGCTCCTACTGGTTTCTACCCACTTCAGAGCCTAGGAAGCTAGTTTTTCATTGTTCCTTCCCATCTTCCATCAGTTATGTTGTATGAGTTTTACATCTTCCTGGATATTGTCTTGAAACTATTGTGGTCTATTTTTCTATGGTTACCATGTGATAATTGTATCTTCTTTTTTTCGGTTTTGTTTTATGTAACTTGCAAAAACCTAAAATAATTTTATATTTATATATTTTTCACCTATCTGGGTCCAACCTGCCAAAAACAAAGCTAATTAGAAAACAAGGATACACTATTGACTGACACCAGGAGTGCAGGTATATTACCCCAGTTTTTGAGTTGTAGTCTCTTTAAAGCTAGGTTCACATCTCCGCATTCCTGTGGGCCACGTTTTGCGCATGCACAAGAGCCCATTCATTTGAATGGACTCATGTGCCCTGGGACACACAGGGAAGAAGTCCCTGCACTTCTTTGGAAAACACAGCCTGCGTGGGAACCTCGGTTCCCAGTATGGTTGCTATCTCCAGTGGGGGCACTGGGCCATTAGAATTAATGGCACCCTCCCGTGGGTTCGCATTCCTCTGTGTGGGTGGTGCAGCTGCACAGATTTTTGTGCAGATCCACAGCCGTACCACCCGCACAGATGTGAACCAGGGGTAAGGGGGCAGCTTGAATACATTGTTGAGTATTTAGGGATTCTCACCCATACAGAATGAGAAGTTCTGAGGTAGTTTGGCTGGAGCAGAGAGGGCTGGTTTTTAGCAACTTCTGGACTGCCAAGTCCTGATTAGGGACATAGAATTTCAAAAGGTTCAAAGAGTTTTGGGTGGAAGTGCCTCAGAGTCCAGAAAAGGAAGAGCAAGCAGTCAGCTGCTAGCAGTGAGAGAGTGAGCTGGACACCTGTGTGAACAGGGCGGTCTGAGCTCAGGACTGAGCAACAGTGGCTGAGCTGTGAGAACCTCCTTCTTAGGGCCCCTGAAGCCAATTGGAAACTCCAAAACCACAGAGTGGAAATGGTATGGTGGCAGTGCACCTGTAACTAATTTGGCAATTTGGCCAGAGTACGGGCTGTTTTGAGCTATAATGCGAGAGAGAGCGTGTTAGAGAGAAAGCGAGCGTGTTAGAGAGAAAGCGAGCGTGTTAGAGAGAAAGCGAGCGTGTTAGAGAGCAAGCGAGAAGTCCGAGAGCGAGAAGTCCGAGAGCGAGAAGTCCGAGAGCGAGAAGTCCGAGAGCGAGAAGTCCGAGAGCGAGAAGTCCGAGAGCGAGAAGTCCGAGAAGTCCGAGTGCGAGAGTTCAGGCATCGGATGACCTGCAGGTAGTTATAAGTCTAGTTACATGGCAGATTATAAGCTACTAGGGACTAAGAAGCAGAGTAGATAGACGGACCCTGAATTCCAGTGCCACACCACAGTTTCTGTTGGTAAGAAACTAAGTTACAGACTGGTTGGACAATGATTGGAGGATCTCCTCATCATTGATGATTCTGTCTTCAGATCTTCAACACCAAGACTGATTCCACATCATTAGCAGCATCCTCAAGGACCCCTGCATCTGGAGGTATCTTTATCAATAACTATACAGTGCATCCAGAAAGTATTCACAGCGCTTAACCTTTGCCACATTTTTGCCAAAATGGATTAAATTCATTTTGAACTTCCGGTTCTAGCGCCGTGTGAGGATGGAGTGAATTGTCGCTGCTTCCGTCCCCACCCCCCTCTGCATTCTGATACCGCGCCAGATCACCGGTCACCTGGGCGGTTCTCATACCCCCCGCCTTAGGGGACTGCATGGACCGCTATCTGGAGCGCTCTGCTCCTCGATCGTCCCCAGGATCCCGGTGGGATCCTGACTCTGGGCCGGATGTAACTTCCAAGATGGCCACCACCATACAAACAACAGCATGTGGATGTCCCTATGTCGCCATTTCTGCAGCAGGTGGAAGACAGCGCTTTCTCACACGCCAAGATTGCTCAGGCTGTAGCCAGCATACTCACCCCATTGATCACTGAAGCAATCGACAAGGCGATGCAACAAGGTATGGAACAGCTGGTGCAGGAATTTCATAGCCAAATCCATAGGTTGGAGGAAGCAGAATGGCACATTTTATCCATAGAGAAGCAATTGCATCAGGTAAATAATACCCTTACCGCAATCCATTCTTGACAAATTAGAGGATTTGGAGAACAGATCTCGTAGGAACAACCTGGTTTACCAGAAAGCTATAAACCATCCTCTTTGATGGAACTCTACAGCCACCACATTCCTGAGGCCCTAGGCCTATGCTAACCCTCTGTTGTGGAAAGGGCTCATTGGGTGGATCCGCCACAAGACCCTGACCCAGACCACCAGCTGAGACCCAGACCAGTAATTGTCAGATACCTCAACTATGCTGATACCTTATTCTGCAATACTACCGCAAAAAGTGGGATATTTTCCACGGACAACCACAAATTGCTGCTTTTTGCTGACTACTCTGTGGAAGTGGTGAAACTACGCAAATCTTTTGCCTCAACCTGCTCCCTACTTTACCAGCATAATCTGTGGTTTTCTTTGGCCTATCCGGCGGTGTTACACCTACGCTCCCCCTGACGGTGATCAACTATTGTTTAACTCTCCTGAGGCAGCTAAATAATATGTGGAATCTCTGCTAGCTGGTGACCGGTCTTCTAATCATGCTATGGATGAGACCATCACTGACGTCCCATCTGTGGGAAGTATCTCGACCAAGCATATAAGCTGCCCAGCGATGCACCCATCTAAATCCGGACGCTATGCTGTCGGCTCCAAACACAGAGGAACTACCTGACAAGCCCAAGACGGGTCAGCTTATCATTTGGAGGGTTTGTTCTCCTCCGGCCACTACTGTGCCTAAAGTACATTCCGTTGTTGTTCTCCTCTTTCCTTTTTTTTTTTTTTTTAATATACACGTCATATTGTATGTGTTCCTCAGGGAGGGTATCTTCCTCTGGTTTTCATGTATGTTTTGGGTCTGAGCACCCTATTCAGTTTCTAATGCAGCCCGATCAGTTTCCATATCCTGTCGTATTGGTTTTAAACTGAACTGCTGTCATCCCCAAAATCACGCTCCCAGCTTTATCTTGGAGTGGCCAGCTTCTATATCATAAGGCGGAGCACTCCTCTCACATCCCAATTGGCATCCCTTCTGGCGCCCTATATGGCTCACTATTGTGAGGGGATTGGAAGCTGGACATTCTGCGTGTGGAGTGTACCTCATATGGAAAAAAGTGAAGTCCTTAGACATTTTTGGGTTTCCTAGGTTTTTGTTTTTCATTTTGATTTGCTTTGTCTATGTTCATATATTATTTTACCCATTGTGATACTGTCTCTAATTGATAGCTGTTTATTGCACTATTTTGGTTATCTGTTCAGAGGCGGGGACCAGGCCTGTGACCCTTAGTGGTGGAGGGGTTTTTTTTCTTCCTCGGGTGAGCTCATCCTTTTGCTGGAGAGCATTGTTTTGATATATCACTCACTTGATCCCTATGGAGCCATGCAGGTCATCTCCTGGAACGTTAAAGGGCCTACACTCCCCGGGCAAACAGTTGAAAATCTTAAGTCACTTAAAACGCTTGAAAGCGGACATTGCCCTTCTACAAGAGACACCTCTTAGAATCTGACCTTCACCGTCTTAAGAAACTATGGGTAGGGGAGGTTATTGGTTCAATAGCCACGAGTCGCAGGGCGGGAGTGGCCATCCTTTTCAATAAACATTTGTCCTACACCATTTGCTCGATAGATAGAGACCAAGAGGAGCATAAACTCACCGCACATTTATCTATAGCATCAAAAGACATAGCAATTACTACTATCTATGCTGTTAACTCCCCAGGTATTCCATTTTTCCAGGATCTTGCTCTATGGGCCTTGTGCTCCCATTAACACCTCCATTTGATGGGAGAGGATTTTAATAGCCTAATGCATCCTGTTGAGGACAGAACTTCATGATCCACAGGATCTAAAATGGATCTCCAGTTGCACTCACACCTCCTTGCACTTGGTGGACACTGTATCCCATCTGCACATAGCAAACATATGGCATCTCTCCCACCCGACCGATAGGGAATTCACCTACTACTCGCCTCTGCACGACACTATGTCCTGTATTGACTATGTATTCTGCTCCTCCTCCCTTTTACCCATGATGAGATACTCAGAGATCTTGGAAATAGCCATCTCAAATCACAGCCCGGTTGTGTTCACCCTTGACCATCTACAATCTAGCGGTAACCCACCCCCTTGGTGGTTCCCCTCCTACCTAGCGGACAATGAGGACTTTCGCCATATGATACTCAATGCTTGGAATGACTATGTCCTCACCAACGCAGAACATGCTACTGATCCCATTTTATTTTGGGAAACGGCTAAGGCGGTCCTGCGGGGTAAAATTACATCGTAGGTTTCCGAGTATAAGCAGCACTCCTTGGACCAGTTGTGCCTGGCTAGCACAACCCTTTTGGAAGGCCCAATTGGAACTTTGCCAGAATAGATCCACAGAAACGAAACAGAAATGGCAGGAAGCCAAGAGAAATTTTGAGTTATGGGTCAAACAAAAGGGAACAAATTAAAAACTTATCGCTCCCTGCAATTCATTAAATATGGCAATAAGGCTGGAAAACTTTTGGCCAACCTTTTTCGTGGTCCCTATGCTCCTACCCATATTATGGCGCTTAAGTACCCTAATGGAAATCTGACGACCTCATTGCGCGAAATATCCTCTTTATTAACAAATTTCTACCAACAGCTGTACACTGAGGAACAGGTAGATATGGAAAAAGCGGAATCGCTCCTGCAATCTCCTCACTTGCCCTGTCTTTCCCAATCTCAATTAGATGCACTGAACACACCTATCTCTTCGGAACAGCTCCTGGCGACTATTGCTAACTTATCTAACTCGAAGGCCCCTGGCCCAGATGGCTACTCATCTGAATTTTACAAGCTATCCCACAAATATGTTCATCATACCCTGTTGCAAGTATACAACAATATATGGCAGGGTGGCCCTTACCTCCCTACGGGATCCACAGCATTTATAAAGTTACTGGCCAAAAAGGGCAAAGACTCTCAGGCAGGGTTTGTCAAAGGTAGATCAGCAGTTCTACATATCTGCAAAGTCATTATGGCGCTGGAACAGGCTAAGCTTCACTCCGATCAAGATATGGCCATTCTGTCTCTTGGCGCGGAAAAATCATTAGATAATATTAACCTCCACTAGCTCTTCTTAGTCTTGAGGTAATCCGGTTTTCAAGGACCATTCACACATTTATTTATTTCCATGTATTCCTCTCCTACGGCTAGATTAATCACTCAGATTACAGTCTCGGACCCTATTCATCTAAAAAGGGAACGCGCCAGGGCTGCCCCCTCTCCCCTTTCCTGTTCAACCTGGCCATTGAACCGCTTTCCAGACTGCTCAATTCTCATCCCCTTCTCCTCCGGAATTACAATTGGCAGTGCTGCCATGAAAGCTGCTTTATTTGCGGATGACATTCTCATCATTTCACCCTGCGGTATCCACAGACCTTTCTGTCATTCAGGATCTCTTTACCACCTTCCATCTTTGTTCTGGCCTGTGCTTAAAAACTTTACCAAAACTGAAATTCTCCTGCTTACCCCAGATCATTCCAGGTCCTGGATTACATATTCCCGCTTCAGATAGCTTCCCATCATATCACCTACTTGGGTATCGGGATAGGGAAGGATCCGTTGTTTCTATCGGCTCATTTTTCTCCCCATTTTTGAGAAGATCAGTCAAGAATTGGATAAATGGTCTACCCTTCCCCTATCACTTTTCGGCAGGTGTCATATCTTCAAAATGGTATCATTCACAAGACCCTCTGCAAACCTTGCCTTTATTGCTTAAGCATAAAGATATTCAATCCCTGCATTAATCTTTACAAACTTTTCTGTGGCGCTCTAAATGATGAAGGATTGCACTCCTCAAGCTTTACCTGCCGAAGTGTGACCGCGGAATGGGCCTCTCTAACATCCGCTTATATAACCTGGCCTGCCTTCTTCGTCAGGGACTAGACTGGTTGCCCCATAAATCTATGTACTCCAATTAAACACTTGAGTCAGCCTTGGTTTACCCCCCCTAAGTTATCGGCGTTCCTGCATACTCCCCTTAAAATGCTACCCCCCCAGACTGAAGCACAACTCTCTCGCTCGTGAAACGGTGATAGCGTGGCGAGAAATCTGCAAGCTGATGAGCGTCTCCTCTACTCCTCTATTCTAACCATCTCCCAATCCTTGGTAATCCTCAGTTTAGTGCACTGAAACGCAATCAGTACTCTATATCCTCTCTATATTCACAGCTTTTATGTTGCAACTCGCCCTCGCTATGTGACTCATTATTCCAAGGCTGGTCCAAGGACATCCCGGAACTGGATGACCCCTCCATGCTTTTGGAGGGTTATACTTTGATCCGTAAGATCATTATTAATGAACAATGGAGGGAAACTCAATTCAAACTTATTCACAGGGCATTAATTCCAGCATTGATGAATGGCTCATCCCCGACTCTAGCAGTATGTCCTTGGTGCGGAGCCCATAGGCCCACCCTTTTCCACAGATTGTGGCTTCGTTCACCTATTCAAACCTACTGGATCACCATTGTCAACTATATTTATGGCATCACTCGTATACATGTCCCGCATGACCCACTACTATGTCTCTTTAGCGCCCCTACACTCATACCTACCGCCCAACCAAAACCTTTACCCCCCTGGGTTCATTTGTGACTTCTGTCTGCTCAGAGAGTGTTACTGAGGGCCTGGATATTCCCTCACAGCCCTACCATATCCTCTGTCAAGAAAGATCTGAAATCACTTTTATACCTGGAAAAATTGGATACCCTCCACAATTTTGGCCCCACCAAATGTTTAATACGTTGGACAAATGGAGTAGGAGTCAATAGTCCAAGCCTCTATCCCTATCCCTCCTGGATTCTCATTACGTATCTCTGTCCTGGTTTTTGGGAATCTGCCTGATGTAGATGTATTCTTGACCATGAGAAGTTTTCTGTTACCATGACCCTAATATGTGCCACTATGGGACAGAGTTGAGGTCTCCAGTCCTGAATTCGGCTTTCCTCTGTATATGTCTGCATATGATGTGTCTCACTTGTGAATGACAAGCTTTCCTCTGACTATTTGTCTTGAAGTGTACATTCCATTTAGCTAATCTGATTTTCTTTTTTCATTTGTTGCTTTTGTCTCCTGCCTGGTTCCATTTTATCAGGATTTTGTATTTTATTTTTGTTTGTAATTTTGTGAAAAAGAAAATTGAAAATCTGAATAAAGACAATTTAAAAAAAAATAATAATAATTTTTTTCCTCCACAGTCTACAAACTACCTCATAATGACAACGTGAAAAGTCAGTTTTGAAATCTTTGCAATTTATTAAAAAGAACAAAAAAAAAAAAAAACACATGTACATAAGTATTCACAACCTTTGCGCAATACTTTGTTGAAGCACCATTCTTCTTTGCAGTACCTCCCAAGCTCCATCAGGTTGGATGGGGAGTGTTGGTGCAGTCATTTTAAGATCTCTCCAGATATGCTCAACAGTGTTCAAGTCTGGGCTCTGTCTGGGCCACTCCAGGACATTCACAGAGTTGGCCCATAGCCACTCCTTTGTTATGAGGGCTGTATGCTTAGGGTCATTGTCCTGTTGAAAGGTGAACCGTCACCCCCAGTCCAAGGTCAAGAGCGCTTTGGAGCAGGTTTTCATCAAAGATGTCTCTGTACATTGCTGCATTCATCTTTCCTTCAATCCTGACTAGTCTCCCAGTCCCTGCCACTAAAAAACATCTCCACAGCACGTTGCTGCCACCACCATTCTTCACTGTAGGGATAGTATTGGCCAGGTGGTGAACGGTGCCTGGTTTCCTCCAGACATGATGCTTGGCATTCAGGCCAAAGAGTTCAATCTTTGTTTCACAAGACCAGAGAGTTTTGTTTCTCATTGTCAGAGTCCCTCAGGTGCCTTTTGGCAAACTCCAGGAGGGCTGCCATTTGCCTTTTACTGAGGAGTGGCTTCTGTCTGGCCACTCTACCATACAGGCCTGATTGGTGGAGTGCTGCAGAGATGGTTCTTCTGGAAGGTTCTCCTCTTTCCACAGAGAAACACAGGAGCTCTTTCAGAATGACCATCGGGTGCTTGGTTGCCTACCGGGTAACTAAGGCCCTTCTCTCTCGATTGCTCATTTTGGTAGGGCGGCCCGCTCTAGGAAGATTCCTGGTGGTTCCAAACTTCTTCCATTTACGGATGATGGAGGCCACTGTGCTCATTGGGACCTTCAATGCTGCAGAAATTTTTCTGTACCCTTCCCCAGATCTGTGCCTTGATACAATCCTGTCTCGGAGGTCCTTGAACTTCATGGCTTGGTTTCTGCTCTGACATGCACTGTTAACTGTGGGACCTTATATAGACAGGTTTATGCCTTTCCTAATCATGTCCAATCAACTGAATTTCCCACAGCTGGAAACATCTCAAGGATGCTCAGTGGGAACAGGATGCACCAAAGCTCAATTTTGAGTGTCATGGCAAAGGCTGTGAATACTTAGGTACATGTGGTTTTTTTTCGTGTTTTATTTTTAATGAATTGCAAAGATTTAAAAATGAACTTCTTTCACATTGTCATTATGGGGTATTGTTTGTAGAATGTTGAGGCCAAAAATGAATTTAATCCATTTTGGAATAAGTCTGTAACATAAAATGTGGCAAAAGTTAAGCGCTGTGAATATTTTCTGGATGCACTGTACAGGTACAATATATGTGCACAATTCCACCAGGACTTCTATTGGGCCCTTTGCTGATATTACCTATTTGTATATTGGATGTCTGTATTTTACCTTTTATTATATAAAGCTCGTCTTATTCCCATATTGATGTGTAGGTATATACTTACGGTTAGGTGTTATATGCTGGCGGCAGTAGTTTCTCTTCTCTTAATTACTTTGATTAGATTACTAGTTAATTCTCCAGAAAGGGAATCCCCTCTGCTCACAATGACCCTGTCCTGGGTGAAAGCGCTGCCAACTGTATCAAACCACTCCTCCACTTAGCAAAAGGTTCTGGTTCTCACATTTACCTACAAGTTTAATGAAATATCCCGAAGAGAGCCATTTCTTATAACACCACAAAAGAGGGCTACATCTGCTCTACCAGTGACAGTGAGGCCTAATCATGTCACTGGTTCCTGCGGAAAGCACTCAAAAGCCAAGGTCTGAGATAGGCATTTGTTCTGGTCTTTTTTTTTTTTCAAAATGTTGCATTTTTTGTGAGTTAGTAAATTTATTTCTAGGGATGGAGAATCTTCATTAAAATGCAAAAAAAAAAAATAGCGTTAAAAAGGTTAAAAATGATTGTTTAGGTAAATTAACATTGTTGTGTTCAACCTGATCAACTTCTTCCATTGTCATAATTAGAAATAGTGTTAACAAAATGCTGCAAATATTAGCAATAGTAGCTCTAATACCAATAGCAATGGTTATTTGTATAATTTTAATTTATTTCATATATTCTGTCCATAACACTCAGCAACAGGTATCAAGCGTACAAAGAAAGTTTGAATATATGTGCATACCTTCATTTGGTGCAATTCCATACATTTCTGTTGACTTGTCAGTGTACCATGCCAAAATCCAATTAAAAGTTTTAAATCATAATTTTTCCATGCATTTAATAAAAATAGGCATATGGAGTCAAGTAGACCAGACTGTCTATTTAGTGCTCCTAGCACATTTTTTACCAAGAAAAATAAAAATGCAAAAAAGCATTCTGTTCTTCCAGCTGGGATTTTGCTTTAATGAGTACAGATCATGTAAAGGGCCTAAATAAAGCAAAAAGCAACAGACTTGCAACCAACTATGCAATACAGAAAATTGTGTGAGAAAATGAAGTGAACATATTTTAAAGTGATACATTTCAAGAGGTCTCCTGTCAATGTAACTTTAACCTTACTTCATACAATGTTTAATTCAAGTTGTTTTAGGAAAACAGAGAACCAGAAAACAGTAACTGAAGAGGGACCAATCACCCACTTGAAGTTTTTAAAGGATACGTTTACCTTTAGTAAAATGTTAAATATTACACCCATATTTAGGGTGTAACATGTTACTAACTGAACAGCCCCTGCACCCCCCCCCCCCCTCATGCGGCTGATGGCTTGGGAGTTCTTAATGAACTACCAAGGCGCTGATGAGCGCTCTAGGTAGTTCATTGATCCTTCCTGTCATTCAGTAACTGCCTGCTCGTATAAGGTATGGGGAGACAGCTACACTGACAGTGTGCAGGAGCTTGAGATGGCACCCACAATCTGCTAATTGCAATGGTTTACAGGCTCCTAAAAAAAATAAATGTGCAGGTACTGTTTCCTCAGTTAGCAAGTAAACATTCTGAAATTTTTACAAAATTAGGCCCTGCATGGGCACCTTATAACTTAACTACGGTAAGTACATTTTCACTTCCTTGGTCTTTGTTACAGTTAGGTCAACACATGGTGACATTACGGTGTTGTTCACATGAAGAGCCTGTAGACTGCATTTGGTGCACAGAAGTGGGACAAAGTATCTGCTAATACTAAGGCAAAATTAACTTGCCCTTAGGCCTCCATTATTGGACTGCCTCCTATGCTCCTATGTGAGCCTGCTACAGTGTTCACCTCATGTAATTTACTCTAAATAGGTACTGTCATAAAAGAGAGAGAAGCAGTATCATCTAAGTGCAGCAATATAAGCAAATCTTGCCAATTTATTTTCACAAAATTGGCAAGTCAAAATAGTAGTAGCCAAATGATCGCTTGTGAAACTGTTGTCAATCGCTGTGCAACTCCTGGCCAGTCCTGATCCAGGCAGGTCTCCAAAGCACTGTCCTTGGCTGTTCTGGTGGTTCCCAGTATTTTCTTGTCAGTGTGGATCTACAGTGCAGGCAGGAGTGATGTCAGCTCCAGGTACTGCAGCAGTTCGAAGCATGCATGCTCTTTCATCAGGCCATAGATGGGGCATATATTGGCAAATAATAATGGCAGACTATAGGGCCCAGCCAACTCATGGAGATGGTGAAGTGCCATCATAGGTAAGTACAAAAACATATCAAGCCTCCTTCAATTAAGCTAATTAGACTACACATTCATAAATTGACATACAATAAAATACAAACATATCAGGAGGATATTAATGGAAAATTATGCAAATTAGGAATGTATCTCACTATGCAATATAACAGAGACCATAAGGGTCCTGTATGAATAAATAGATATGTAAAAATAGAAATGTTTATACATAAACAGGTGATTCCATATTTTTTGAAAATGTGTATACAAAAATTCTAGATAATAATTAGAGATGAGCGAATCGAAGTAGGCGAAATGGAATTCGAGTCGAATATTGGAAAATAGCCTACTACGGATGCGCAAATCAAAATTTTTCCTAAAATGGCGGCGGACATGTGCGGCGACGGAGCGGGGATGTCTGGGAAGGCGCGCAGACAAGGCGCGCTGACCCATAATGCATTCCTTAATGACATGTGATCGCATTAGCCAATCAGCAGCCAGGCAGCCAGCACTGTGTAATGGTCGAGCTATAAATAGCGGCCATTTTAGAATTCTTCATTTGCCTCCAGTCATTCAAGAGAGGCAGACCGCTCTGTATTAGGGACAGAGTTAGGGCAACAGAAACGTTACTTGGGGACAGAGAAACGTTACTTAGGGACAGAGAAGCATTACTCAGGGACACAGAATTGTTAATGAGGGCCAGAGAATCGTTACTTAGGGCCAAAGAAACGCTAGTTAGGGCCACAGAATTGTTACTCAGGGACAGACAGAATTATTACTGAGTGCCAGAGAATTGTTACTTAGGGCCACAGAAACGTTAGTTAGGACACAGAACGGTTACTTAGGGCCACAGAAACGTTAGTTAGGGACACAGAATTGTTACTCAGGGACAGACACAGAATTGTTACTGAGGGCCACAGAATTGTTACTGAGGGCCACAGAACCGTTACTTAGGGCCACAGAAACGTTAATCAGGGACACAGAAATGTTACTGAGGGCCACAGAACCGTTACTTAGGTCCACATAAACGTTATTCAGGGACACAGAATTGTTACTGAGGGCCACAGAACGGTTACTTAGGGCCACAGAAACGTTAGTTAGGGACACAGAATTGTTACTCAGGGACAGACACAGAATTGTTACTGAGGGCCACAGAATTGTTACTGAGGGCCACAGAACCGTTACTTAGGGCCACAGAAACGTTAATCAGGGACACAGAAATGTTACTGAGGGCCACAGAACCGTTACTTAGGTCCACATAAACGTTATTCAGGGACACAGAATTGTTACTGAGGGCCACAGAACTGTTACTTAGGGCCACAGAAACGTTAGTTAGGGCCACAGAAACGTTAGTTAGGGCCACAGAATTGTTACTCAGGGACAGACACAGAATTGTTACTGAGGGCCACAGAACCGTTACTTAGGGCCACAGAACCGTTACTTAGGGCCACAGAAACGTTAATCAGGGACACAGAATTGTTACTGAGGGCCACAGAACCGTTACTTAGGGCCACAGAAACGTTAGTTAGGGCCACAGAATTGTTACTCAGGGACAGACACAGAATTGTTATTCAGGGACAGACACAGAATTGTTACTGAGGGACACAGAATTGTTACTCAGGGACACAGAATTGTTACTCAGGGACACAGAAACGTTACTCAGGGACACAGAAACGTTACTCAGGGACACAGAATTGTTACTCAGGGACAGACACAGAATTGTTACTCAGGGACAGACACAGAATTGTTACTCAGGGACAGACACAGAATTGTTACTCAGGGAAAGACACAGAATTGTTACTCAGGGAAAGACACAGAATTGTTACTCAGGGACAGACACAGAATTGTTACTCAGGGACAGACACAGAATTGTTACTCAGGGACACAGAATTGTTACTGAGGGACACAGAATTGTTACTGAGGGACACAGAATTGTTACTGAGGGACACAGAATTGTTACTGAGGGACACAGAATTGTTACTGAGGGCCACAGAACCGTTACTTAGGGCCACAGAATTGTTACTCAGGGACAGACACAGAATTGTTACTCAGGGACACAGAAATGTTACTGAGGGCCACATAACCGTTACTCAGGGACACAGAACTGTTACTGAGGGACACAGAATTGTTACTCAGGGACAGACACAGAATTGTTACTCAGGGACACAGAATTGTTACTGAGGGCCACAGAAACGTTACTCAGGGACAGACACAGAATTCTTACTCAGGGACAGACACAGAATTGTTACTGAGGGACACAGAATTGTTACTGAGGGACACAGAATTGTTACTGAGGGACACAGAATTGTTACTGAGGGACACAGAATTGTTACTGAGGGACACAGAATTGTTACTGAGGGACACAGAATTGTTACTGAGGGACACAGAATTGTTACTGAGGGCCACAGAACCGTTACTTAGGGCCACAGAAACGTTACTCAGGGACAGACACAGAATTCTTACTCAGGGACAGACACAGAATTGTTACTGAGGGCCACAGAATTGTTACTCAGGGACACAGAATTGTTACTCAGGGACACAGAATTGTTACTCAGGGACACAGAATTGTTACTCAGGGACGGACACAGAATTGTTACTGAGGGCCACAGAACTGTTACTGAGGGCCACAGAAACGTTACTGAGGGACACAGAATTGTTACTGAGGGACACAGAATTGTTACTGAGGGACACAGAATTGTTACTCAGGGACAGACACAGAATTGTTACTGAGGGCCACAGAACTGTTACTTAGGGCCACAGAACTGTTACTTAGGGCCACAGAAACGTTACTCAGGGACACAGAATTGTTACTCAGGGACACAGAATTGTTACTCAGGGACACAGAATCGTTTAATTAAAGAGTATGTCAGACAACATGCAGAGGAGTGGCAGAGGAGGCAATGTTTTAGGAGCGAGCAGACGTGGCAGCAGAGGAAGGGGTCGAGGCAGCACTATTCGCAGCCAGAGGCTAGTGCTCCCGGTGTCATCCAGTACAGTGAGGAAGAGCTAACAGAGGGCGGTCAGGAACGGGGGGAGACATCCGCCTCTTCAGCAGCCAGGCGAAGAAGTAGTGGCGAGGAGAGTGGCTCGGTAGCCGGTGTAGAGACAGGTCTGTCTCCTGACCCACACGCAGCCGAGGGGGCTAGTAGTGAGGCGGAGACCCTAATTGATGATGATGAGGCTGATCGCACTTGGCAGCCTCGTCGTCATCAGGCTATTGCTTCCGCATCATCAGGAGAAGAGGGTGGCAGCTTGGCAGCGAGCAAAACAGTCGGTGGGTTGTCTCCATCGCCACACTCTGCCATGTGCCACTTTCAGGTCTCCTCACACTGCTGGTGTGTTGAATTTTTTGACATAGGGTGCTGGCAGATTACGGGCCTCCCATAGCTGCTGCCAGGCCCCTAATCTGCCATGGGCCCCTATACCGCCTCCTCATGCTGCTGCCAGGTCCAGTCTCTCATGCCATGTGCCACTTTCAGGTCTCCTCACACTGCTGGTGTGTTGAATTTTTTGACATAGGGTGCTGGCAGATTACGGGCCTCCCATAGCTGCTGCCAGGCCCCTAATCTGCCATGGGCCCCTATATACCGCCTCCTCATGCTGCTGCCAAGTCCAGAGTCTGTCATGGGTCCCTGTACGGCCTCCCATTGCTGCTGTCTCCATCGCCACACTCTGCCATGTGCCACTTTCAGGTCTCCTCACACACTGCTGGTGTGTTGAATTTTTTGACATAGGGTGCTGGCAGATTACGGGCCTCCCATAGCTGCTGCCAGGCCCCTAATCTGCCATGGGCCCCTATACCGCCTCCTCATGCTGCTGCCAGGTCCAGGCGAACGTAGTCACACAGGGGAGGAACTTCTCAGTGTAATGAACAGAGAAATCGACAGATGGCTGTCTCCGCGCAAACTGAAAATCGGAACCATGTTGACCGACAACGGAAAGAACATGGTGTCTGCTCTGCATCAAGTAAGGTTGTGCCATGCACCATGCATGGCTCACGTGTTCAATCTGGTTGTCAAGCGGTTCCTAAAATCCACCATCCCACTGCATCCTTAAAATGTCACGTAAACTTTGCATGCATTTCAGCCATTCCTACACCGCAAAGCACACCCTCCTTGAGCTGCAGCGGCAGAACGGAATTGCACAGCATCGCCTGATCTGCGACGTTGCAACAAGGTGGAATTCAACCCTACACATGTTAGACCGCCTTTACGAACAGCGAAAGGCCATCACCGATTTCCTGATGTTACAAGCGGATAAAGGTACTCCCCTGTGTAACTTCGATGTCAGCCATTGGCAGCTCATGCGTGACACCTGCCACTTGCTCAGGCCCTTTGAGGAGGCCACGCTATTCGTGAGTCGGCAGGACTATGGGATGAACGACGTCATTCCTCTGTTGCACGTCCTGGAACAAATGCTGTTAACAATGGCTGGTCAGGGTGCGGTAGACGTGGCGCACAGATCTCAACGCCACATTACCCCTGTGGGGGCAGGACAGGAAGAAGAGGAGGAGGTAGAGGAGGAGGAGGAGGAGACAGAGGACCCAGACGCACCGTGGCAGTATGCTGTGGAGATGGAGGCAGGGAGTCCCTCACATTCCTTGGCACAAATGGCCCATAGCATGCTCGGTTGCTTGCGTAGCGACAGCCGAATAATAACCATCAGACAGAGGGATGACTTTTGGCTGTCCACCTTGTTGGACCCTCGCTACCATTCAAAAATGGTGGCCTTTTTCACACCTGCTGAGAGGGAGGCCAAAATAACGTACTATAAAAACCACCTATGTAGTCAGTTGGTCTCTGCCTTTCTGCGCCAATGTCCATCCTCAGACACTGTGGGCCCTGTGCGCTCGCGTTCCGCTGCCATGGCAGCAGGGGAGGGGTGGGGTGGTAGGAGCAGTGGCAGCTCCACCAGCAGCGGCTGCCTCAGTCTGCAGTCGATGATGAGTAGCTTTCTTCACCAGCGCAGTGAGGAAACTACTAACCAGCCGCAGCAGCAGCAGCATCAGGTGGACCTGGAGCAGGAGCTCAAACAACAGGCTTGGGCCTACTTGGACAGCACCCTGCCAACCGAGGTAGACAATCCCCTTGACTACTGGGCAACGAAACTTGACCTTTGGCCCCAACTAGATGAATTTGCCCTTGAAAGGCTGTCATGCCCGGCCAGTAGCGTGGCATCGGAGCGCGTGTTTAGTGCGGCAGGAGGTATTGTAACTCCGCGGAGGACACGACTGTCCACCCAAAGTGTGGAGAGACTCACGTTTGTGAAAATGAATCAGGCGTGGATTAGTCTGGATTTCAAACCACCAGTTCCTGACACAACTGACTAAATCCGCCATGAATCATGCCCCAAACATGTGCCACTTTCAGGTCTCCTCACACTGCTGGTGTGTTGAATTTTTTGACATAGGGTGCTGGCAGATTACGGGCCTCCTATAGCTGCTGCCAGGCCCCTAATCTGCCATAGACCCCTATATACCGCCTCCTCATGCTGCTGCCAGGTCCAGAGTCTCTCATGGGTCCCTGTACGGCCTCCCATTGCTGCTGCCTTTATCGCCACACTCTGCCATGTGCCACTTTCAGGTCTCCTCACACACTGCTGGTGTGTTGAATTTTTTGACATAGGGTGCTGGCAGATTACGGGCCTCCCATTGCTGCTGCCAGGCCCGTAATCTGCCATGGGCCCCTGTACCGCCTCCTCATGCTGCTGCCAGGTCCAGAGTGTGTCATGGGTCCCTGTACGGCCTCCCATTGCTGCTGCCAGGAGGCAGCAGGGTCGCAGCAGTGTCAGTGGAGGCAAACGGCCACGGAGTAGAGCACCAGCTCCACTGCAGCCTACCACCACGGCCAGTAGTGGTGCCGGTGTGCACGGAGGAAGTAGCAGTCAGCCAGTGAGGAGTAGCGGGGGCAAAGTTTCCTACTCGGCGGTGTGGCAATTTTTCGTCAAGCCGCCCGAGGAAGTAAACGTAGCCGTATGTCGACTATGTGGCCAGAAAGTCAAGCGTGGCCAGGGGGCCCATGTTGGGACTACAGCGTTGCGTCAGCATATGCAGCGTCGCCATTCGGTGGCCTGGGAAAACCGTGATAAAGATACGGCGGTTCTGCCTGCCCCAGCCCAGGGTTCCATTTTGTCATAGGGTGCTGGCAGATTACGGGCATCCCATTGCTGCTGCCAGGCCTTAATCTGCCATGGGCCCCTGTACCGCCTCCTCATGCTGCTTCCAGGTCCAGAGTCTGTCATGGGTTCCTGTACGGCCTCCCATTGCTGCTGTCTCCATCGCCACACTCTGCCATGTGCCACTTTCAGGTCTCCTCACACACTGCTGGTGTGTTGAATTTTTTGACATAGGGTGCTGGCAGATTACGGGCCTCCCATAGCTGCTGCCAGGCCCTAATCTGCCATGGGCCCCTATACCGCCTCCTCATGCTGCTGCCAGGTCCAGTGTCTCTCATGCCATGTGCCACTTTCAGGTCTCCTCACACTGCTGGTGTGTTGAATTTTTTGACATAGGGTGCTGGCAGATTACGGGCCTCCCATTGCTGCTGCCAGGCCCGTAATCTGCCATGGGCCCCCGTACCGACTCCTCATGCTGTGACGTTGCAACAAGGTGGAATTCAACCCTACATATGTTAGACCGCCTTTACGAACAGCAAAAGGCCATCACAGATTTCCTGATGTTAAAAGCGGATAAAGGTACTCCCTGTGTAACTTAGATGTCAGCCATTGGCAGCTCATGCGTGACACCTGCGCTTGCTCAGGCCCTTTGAGGAGGCCACGCTATTCGTGAGTCGGCAGGACTATGGGATGAACGACGTCATTCCTCTGTTGCACGTCCTGGAACAAATGCTGTTAATAATGGCTGGTCAGGGTGCGGTAGACGTGGCGCACAGATCTCAACGCCACATGACCCATGTGGGGGCAGGACAGGAAGAAGAGGAGGAGGTAGAGGAGGACATTGGTGCTCAGGAATTATTGAGTGAAATGGGTGGTTTTTCCACTCAGCGGACAGGAGTGGAGGAGCAGGAGCATCTGGTAGAGGAGGAGGAAGAGGAGACAGAGGACCCAGACGCACCGTGGCAGTATGCTGTGGAGATGGAGGCAGGGAGTCCCTCGCATTCCTTGGCACAAATAGCCCATAGCATGCTCGCTTGCTAGCGTAGCGACAGCCGAATAATAACCATCAGACAGAGGGATGACTTTTGGCTGTCCACCTTGTTGGACCCTCGCTACCGTTCCAAAATGGTGGCCTTTTTCACACCTGCTGAGAGGGAGGCCAAAATAACGTACTATAAAAACCACCTATGTAGTCAGCTGGTCTCTGCCTGTCTGCGCCAATGTCCATCCTCAGACACTGTGGGCCCTGTGCGCTCGCGTTACGCTGCCATGGCAGCAGGGGAGGGGTGGGGTGGTAGGAGCAGTGGCAGCTGCACCAGCAGCAGCTGCCTCAGTCTGCAGTCGATGATGAGTAGCTTTCTTCACCAGCGCAGTGAGGAAACTAATAACCAGCCGCAGCAGTAGCAGCAGCAGCATCAGGTGGACCTGGAGCAGGACCTCAAACAACAGGCTTAGGCCTACTTGGACAGCACCCTGCCAACCGAGGTAGACAATCCCCTTGACTACTGGGCAACGAAACTTGACCTTTGGCCCCAACTAGATGAATTTGCCCTTGAAAGGCTGTCATGCCCGGCCAGTAGCGTGGCATCGGAGCGCGTGTTTAGTGCGGCAGGAGGTATTGTAACTCCGCGGAGGACACGACTGTCCACCCAAAGTGTGGAGAGACTCACGTTTGTGAAAATGAATCAGGCGTGGATTAGTCTGGATTTCAAACCACCAGTTCCTGACACAACTGACTGAATCCGCCATGAATCATGCCCCAAACATGTGCCACTTTCAGGTCTCCTCACACTGCTGGTGTGTTGAATTTTTTGACATAGGGTGCTGGCAGATTACGGGCCTCCCATAGCTGCTGCCAGGCCCCTAATCTGCCATGGGCCCCTATACCGCCTCCTCATGCTGCTGCCAAGTCCAGAGTCTGTCATGGGTCCCTGTACGGCCTCCCATTGCTGCCGTCTCCATCGCCACACTCTGCCATGTGCCACTTTCAGGTCTCCTCACACACTGCTGGTGTGTTGAATTTTTTGTCATAGGGTGCTGGCAGATTACGGGCCTCCTATAGCTGCTGCCAGGCCCCTAATCTGCCATGGGCCCCTATACCGCCTCCTCATGCTGCTGCCAGGTCCACAGTCTCTCATGCCATGTGCCACTTTCAGGTCTCCTCACACTGCTGGTGTGTTCAATTTTTTGACATAGGGTGCTGGCAGATTACGGGCCTCCCATAGCTGCTGCCAGGCCCCTAATCTGCCATGGGCCCCTATATACCGCCTCCTCATGCTGCTGCCAGGTCCAGAGTGTGTCATGGGTCCCTGTACGGCCTCCCATTGCTGCTGTCTCCATCGCCACACTCTGCCATGTGCCACTTTCAGGTCTCCTCACACTGCTGGTGGGTTCCATTTTGTCATAGGGTGCTGACAGATTATGGGCCTCCCATTGCTGCTGCCAGGCCTGTAATCTGCCATGGGCCTCCGTACCACCTGGTCACGCTGCTGCTGGGTCCACAGTGTGACATGGGTCCCTGTACCGCCTCCCATTGCTCCCACTCTGCCATGTGCCACTTTGAGGTCTCCTCACACTCCTGCTGGTTTCCATTTTGTCATAGGTTGCTGTATGGCCTCCCATTGCTGCTGCCTCCACCGCCACACTGTGGCTCCAAACACTGGTTTTGGCCCCGTGACTGGCCAAATGAGTGAAGTGTGCGGTGATTCTAAGATCGACGGCACTCATCTGCATGTCATACTGACTGACAGTATTATTTCTCTTCCCCAGCAGACTCCAAGGGCATTTAAATTAAAGGTACAGTGTTCTGCACTAATATTAAGTCTCTCTGAAGCCTAGAAACACCCTTTTTTAAGTTAAATTCACAGCGAATATATTCGACTCGAATCGAATATTGTCCACGAATTCGCCGAATCAGTCGAATCGAATTTTTGAATACTTCGCTCATCTCTAATAATAATGCTCCCTATGCCATTTGGGAAAATGAAAATGTAGAGCAAGAGAAAATAAAGAATAGAAATATAATAAGAATCTTGGAAGGACTGCCAGCTACTGCAAATATTAGGAAATGGATGTAACTATGTATAAGCTGAAGTACTAGAGGTATCAAGTGAGTAGGTGTAATCGTAGAGTATATGACTATCACTAGCTGGCACAAACAAAAACATAACATGTGGATCACTTATAGTGTCGAGAGAATGAGTAAAAAGAAACAGCACCAAGAGACAGACGGGAGGGGCGGTGGAACCCCCCATACAACTCCACCACTAAAAGACTGTCAGCTTGCCTCCCAAAAAAGGGGAGAACAATGGAGGCAATGCCAAGGAGACACATCCATAAAATAGTTATAGAACTGTGCTGACTTAAAGTTCCTCAGTCTGCCAGGGGACAAAATGTCCAAGGTATTGATCCAAAATGTCTCTCTTTCACAGAGATGTTTAAAATGTTCCACTGTTGGTAGGTCACGGGATATGGCTTCAGACCACAGGATATGACCCAGACCATCAGACCACGAGAGGATTTTTTGTGAAATTCCAGGCAGTGCCTGGGGACACTGTTTGTCAATGCCATCCTCGACAAAACCAGTGTTCCCCAGACCTCTGAGAGTCTAGATAGTACAGATCACGTACAGCAAGCCGCATGGACAAGAGAGACTGCAGGCTACATATTCAAATCAACAGGTGTGAAACTCAAAAATGGGGTGAGACACCTGGGTTTACGGCACTGATACATGTCTCTCTATTTTGGCCTGAATACCCTTGACCTTACTTGGGGATATTTTACTTTTAATATTTCAGGCCCATCTATAGGAAACTTTGGGCTTGACTGTAAGTGATATTTTAAGTGGGGATCCTCAAGCAGTATGGAGCAGTGTTTTTGTAATATATGTTCCACATTTCTGAACTACGTATGGAACTGGGCAGTGAACCTGAGAGGTTGTGGAGTACAAGTGGGTGTCTTGCTTCGATCTACTTTGGCTCCATCAGAGAGATGAAGGGAGAAGGCCTCCTCCACAAGTGTGCTGGGTTAATCTTTCTCCAATAATTTGTCTTTTAAAGAGTTACCATTGGTAATATAGTCTGTATCATGGGTACAATTGTGTCTGAGCTGACAAAACTAGCTTTTCGGTACATTTTGTACCCAATGAGGTTGGTGGCAACTCTGAAAGTGTAGATAAGAGTTGCCTGCTGTGGCCTTGGTGTAATTAGGGGCATAGATGGCATTACCCTCGTGACATACTGTAGTTCCAATTTTAGAAAATCCAGTTTTTCTGCATCACAGACTAAGGTAAAGGACAGCCCCATGTTGTTGTCATTACAGTGTGCTACAAATGACTCCACTAACATGGCCAAGCATCCCAAACGATAATAATATCTATAGAACACCCATAAAAAATTATATGGGCTGCATAAGGGTTGTCTTGCCAGACTGATGCTCCCAAAGACCCATAGTGATATTAGCATAGCTAGGGGCACAATTCACACCCATAGCTTGCACTGAGTCTGTAAGTAGTAATCACCATTAAATTCAATATACCGTATTTGCCGGCGTATAAGACGACTTTTCAACCCCTGAAAATCTTCTGAAAAGTCGGGGGTCGTCTTATACGCCGGTATACGGCAAGCCGGTGTGTCAGGGCGGCACTTTTTCCAGGGGCGGTGTCCTCCAACGGACACTAAGTACAGGGGTGGGCAGAGGGGCTGCTGTACCTTACCTGGCTCCGGTCCCAGTCCCCCGACTATCCAGTCCAGGAAGCGCGGCTGCTCCTTCTTTCAGTTCGGCAGCTCGATGGTTGCTCGGCTCCGCCTCCTCACCGGTGATTGGGCGCCAGCGCACACAGGCGACCAATCACCGGCAAGGAGGCGGAGCCAAACGGCCCCGCAAAAATCAAGCTGCCGAACTGAAAGAAGGAGCAGCCGCTCCTCTCCCCCACTGACACTAACGATGGAGCACTATTCCTCCTCCACACTGACACCAATGATGGGGCACTATTCCTCCTCCCCACTGACACCAATGATGGGGCACTATTCCTCCCCCACTGACACCAATGATGGGGCACTATTCCTCCCACTGATACCAATGATGGGGCACTATTCTCCCCACTGACACCAATGATGGGGCACTATTCCTCCCCCACTGACACCAACCATGGGACACTATTCCTCCTCCCCACTGACACCAACGATGGGGCACTATTCCTCCCACTGACTAATGATGGGGCACTATTCCTCCCACTGATACCAATGATGGGGTGCTATTCCTCCCACTGACACCAATGATGGGGCATGATTCCTCCCACTGATACAAATGATGAGGCACTATTCCTCCCACTGACACTAATGATGGGGCACTATTTCATCCACTGACACCAATGATGGGGCACTATTCCTCCCACTGACACTAATGATGGGACACTATTCCTCACACACTGACACTACTGATGGGGCACCATTAGTGTCAGTGGGAGGAGTAGTGCCTCATCATTGGTATCAGTGGGAGGAATCATGCCCCATCATTGGTGTCAGTGGGAGGAATAGCACCCCATCATTGGAATACCATACTGAAATACCATACCATATTGAAATCAAATCTGAGGTTTTTTCATTTTTATTTGGTGTGCGTTGGAAGAGGGGTCGTCTTATACGCCCAGTCGTCTTATACGCCGGCAAATACGGTAATTATGGGTCCAACAAAACTCATTAGCTTCTAAGATAAAATTTGACTGTCTAGGGTTGAGTAAGGAATTGTTTGCCAAGAAGTACTGCTTTCAAACCAACCTCATGGGGTATGGATGTATAGGAGGTAGTTCATATCAAGAGATAGCCATAGGTGTGTGGGCTCCCAAGCGTAGTTCTTAAGCATATCCAATCGGTGTATTCCATCACGAATGGGCCAATGGTTGTAAAAATGGTTAATATAAATCGAAAAGTAGCTGGTAACACTCTCCATGGCTGCTACAATGGGACACCCTGGTGGATGAGTAGCATCTTTATGAACCTTAGGTAGATGGTAGAAATATGGTGTTTTGTAAAATTGTTTTTAGAGAAAAGCTGTTACATTTTTATGAATTATACCTTCTCTGGAAGCTCTTTCTATAAGAGCATGGGCCTCCTCATTAAACTGTGGTAATGGGTCACATCTAAGACTTTTGTATGTACTGGTGTCAGATAGTAGGCGTGAGTATTCTTTAAGATAGTCAGCTCTATTTTGAACCACGATGCCCCCATCCTTATCAGCTGGTTTGATGATCAGTTCATGGTTCTGGGACAGATTGTGGAGCGCTTGAGTCTCCATGGTGGTAAAGATTAGACTATGAATTTGTGGGACTGAAGGTCCTATTACACATGTGTATGATATCCACATATATCACCAGATAAAAACTTTTCAGATATGGGACCTTGGCAAAGGTGGGGTTAAAAATGGATCTCAGTTGAAGGGCTGTATGTTGGACCAGGGGAGAGGTGAGAAGATGTTGGGAAAAAAACATGAGAGTCTTCATCATCCTCTGTATACCTACAGACGAGCCAGGGTCATATCATCTAATCATCATGGTTCTGTGACGGAACGCCTGTCACCCCGATTGGCTGATTCCATCAGAGAATGGCTTCTTCACTGCTGGGACACAGGACCAAGGTATTATAGCAGGGCATTGCACCCAACAATTAGACGACACTAGCTTAAGTGCAAAACGGGGATGCTTTATTGAACAGAAATACAGGTTTTTATACACTTCAGAAATGGGGGCAGTCTCCACATGAACAATAAAACAATTATTACACATTGGGATAAACATCCCCCACTGATTAGATAACAAGGTCAACTTGACGCAAGACTAATCCCATCATGTAGGATTCTTGAGGACTAGCCACCAGACAGAAATAGGTGACTCAATTAACAATGGAACAAATACACAACAGTAAACACATCACACCATAATAAATTGATTAAAGCAAGAGACCTCAGCATCAGGTTGCTTTGAGCTGATTATATTAACATCTGCTTAGAGTCTCTGAGACTAGGAGGGGGATTGAAGCAATCAATAGGGGTTTGGGCACAGTGAACCCAAATCTGTATCCCGGTCCTCCAGTTCTCAGAGTGTGTGTGTTTTGGGGAGATATGGACTTGAGTCCAATGGAAAACCACTCCAAAAGGAACCCCCAGGAACACACTTCCCAAAGAACAGAGCACCCTCAGACGCCAGGGCCCATAGTCAGTAGGCAAGAGGCTAACCTGCAGTCTTCTCCAAAAGACCCTGTCCCAGTTGGGTCGGTCACAGGTACATTATATAGTGTATATTTATTTAAAAATAGCATGAGAAAAATGTGACAAGAAAAAAAAAAAAAAAAAAGCACTCTTTCTGCCCTAAGGTTGCCAACTGTTTTTTATTAGCAAGTAGTGGGGCATTTCCCTTTCTGTCCAATCTGATTTTATTGATGTCTTACAACAAAATTACAGAACATACTTATACAACAGTTGATAGGAAGGGAGAGTTAGGCTACGTTCACACTAGCCTTGTGTGCAGGGGGCAGAGAGGCGTTTGGGAAGCGTTTTACCGCTTCCCAAACGCCTCTGCCAACTCTGCACATTACAGCACATGGTGCTGTTCTAACAGGAGCGTTTGCGTCGCGTCGCGTTGCGTCGCGGCAAAACGGACGCCTCTGGTCGAGTCAGGAGGCTTTGAAGCCTCCTATTCTCGTCTATGGTGCCGCTCCGCAAACGCCCGTCCGGCGTTTGCGGTGCGGTGCGGTTGCGACGCGGTTGCGGAGCGGTAACACCACTCAAATGCATTATAGGCGTTTGTGGGGCGTTATTAACGCTCGGCAAACGCCTAGCAACCGCCGCTAAACCGCGCATGCGGCGTTTGCGGAGCGTTTGCCGAGCGTTAAAAACGCTCCGCAAACACCGGACCAACGCTTGCCAAACGCTATAGGGGCGTTTGGCAAGCGTTGGCAAAACAGCCTAGTGTGAACGAGCCCTTAGGAGAGTACAACATGAACACTGGAGATCATCAATCTAAATTTGTAAAATTGCATAATAAAATGTAAATAGCATACCTCAACACTGTGGATCGTGCTTCTTAACTATGTAAATGGTGTGCAATTTATGAGAGATATACTGAATTAAAAGGGATACTAGGTTAAAAAGCTGGGAGGGTAAAAAAATAGCAAGGCCCCTTTCACAAGGACATTCCTTATGTGCATTTTTCATACACCCATTGATCGATGAAAGACAAACACCAATGTATTTCTATGGACTAGCGGATGTAAGCAGATGATCATCCGTTGACATCTGTTCCCATCGAATTCCGTTAACATCCATTTTTTGAAATAGAAGAAAGCCTTATGTTTGCTCCGTAAAAGAAAAATAGAAATGACGAAAAATTGATGTAAATATACCATATTTTCTGGCGTATAAGACGACTTTTTACCCCTTGAAAATCTTCTCAAAAGTCGGGGGTCGTCTTATACGCCGGTAACGGCATGCTGACACTTTTTAGGGGGGCGCCGCCCCCCCTTCCAACAGAAGGGAAACTAAGTACAGGGGTGGGCAGGGGCTGCTGTCTCTTACCTGGCTCCGGTCCCACGACGGTCCGGTCCAGGAAGCGCGGCTGCTCCTTCCTTCAGTTCGTCCACTGGATGTTCGCGTGGCTGCTCGGCTCCGCCTCCTCACCGGTGATTGGCCGCCAGAACTGTAGCTCAGGAAAGGCACACAGACGGCCAATCACCGGCGAGGAGGCGGAGCTGAGCGGCCCCGCGAAAATCGAGTGGAGACGCAGGTAAGTGTGCCGTGCTTAGATGCTGCTGCAACCACATATGCTGGCTGCAGCAGCACCGCACTGGAACACCCCTGTTTACAAGCAAGTGTCAGTGGGAGGAATAGTGCCCCATCGTTGGTGTCTATGATACCAATGATGGGGCATTATTCCTCCCACTGACACCAACGATGGAGCACTTTTCCTCCCCCCCCCACTGACACCAATGATGGGGCACTATTCCACCCCCCCACTGACACCAACAATGGGGCACTATTCCTCCCACTGACACCAAAGATGGGGCACTATTCCACTGACACCGATGGGGTGCTATTCCCCCCAATGATACTAATGATGGGGCACTGTTCCTGCCACTGATACCAATGATGGGGCACTGTTCCTGCCACTGATACCAATGATGGGGCACTGTTCCTGCCACTGATACCAATGATGGGGCACTATTCCTCCCACTGACACCAATGATGGGGCACTATTCCTCCCACTGACACCAATGATGGGGCACTATTCCTCCCACTGACACCAATGATGGGGCACTATTCCTCCCACTGACACCAATGATGGGGCACTATTCCTCCCACTGACACCAATGATGGGGCACTATTCCTCCCACTGACACCAATGATGGGGCACTATTCCTCCCACTGACACCAATGATGGGGCACTATTCCTCCCACTGACACCAATGATGGGGCACTATTCCTCCCACTGACACCAATGATGGGGCACTATTCCTCCCACTGACACCAATGATGGGGCACTATTCCTCCCACTGACACCAATGATGGGGCACTATTCCTGCCACGGATACTAATGATGGGGTGCTATTCCTCCCACTGACACCAATGATGGGGCACTATTCCTGCCACTGATACCAATGATGGGGCACTATTCCTGCCACTGATACCAATGATGGGGCACTATTCCTGCCACTGATACCAATGATGGGGCACTATTCCTGCCACTGATACCAATGATGGGGCACTATTCCTCCCACTGACACCAATGATGGTGTACTATTCCTCCCACTGACACCAATGATGGGGCACTATTCCTCCCACTAATACCAATGATGGGGCACTATTCCTCCCACTAATGCCAATGATGGGGCACGATTCGTCCCACTGACACCAATGATGGGGCACGATTCTTCCCACTGGTGTGCACTGGAAGAGGGGTAGTCTTATACGGCGAGTATAGCCCAAACACTACATTTTAAACAGGAAAAGTAGGGGATCGTCTTATACGCCCAGTCGTCTTATACGCCGGAAAATACGGTATGTACACTAACATACGGTCCATTTTTACATTGGTAAAGATGGAAGAAAAAAAAAAAAATGGAGAAACTGACCCGTTTTTTCCTTTGAATAAACTTGACTGAACTGATGAAACAAATGGAATGCCCATGTGAAAGGGGCTCAACACAGGAAAAGAAAAAAAAAGAGGAAATAAGGGGCTAGCAGCAGGAATACAGTACATGGTTAGAAAATTTAATTAAAGTTTTCATTCTGAGAATGACCGTGTGATTTTCTAACCATTATTAAATCACATCACATTAAAATTATACATTTATCATATCGTTGGTGTCTATGATACCAATGATGGGGCATTATTCCTCCCACTGACACCAACGATGGAGCACTTTTCCTCCCCCCCACTGACACCAACGATGGGGCACTATTCCCCCCCCCCACTGACACCAACGATTGGACACTATTCCTCCCCCCCACTGACACCAATGATGGGGCACTATTCCACCCCCCCCCCCACTGACACCAATGATGGGATACTATTCCTCCCCCCCACTGACACCAACGATGGGGCACTATTCCTCCCCCCCCCCCCACTGACACCAATGATGGGATACTATTCCTCCCACTGACACCAAAGATGGAGCACTATTCCACTGACACCGATGGGGTGCTATTCCCCCCAATGATACTAATGATGGGGCACTATTCCTGCCACTGATACAAATGATGGGGCACTATTCCTCCCACTGACACCAATGATGGGGCACTATTCCTCCCACTGATACCAATGATGGGGCACTATTCCTCCCACTGACACCAATGATGGGGCACTATTCCTCCCACTGACACCAATGATGGGGCACTATTCCTCCCACTGACACCAATGATGGTGCACTATTCCTGCCACGGATACTAATGATGGGGTGCTATTCCTCCCACTGACACCAATGATGGTGTACTATTCCTCCCACTGACACCAATGATGGAGCACTATTCCTCCCACTAATACCAATGATGGGGCACTATTCCTCCCACTAATGCCAATGATGGGGCACTATTCGTCCCACTGACACCAATGATGGGGCACGATTCTTCCCACTGGTGTGCACTGGAAGAGGGGGTAGTCTTATACGGCGAGTATAGCCCAAACACTACATTTTAAACAGGAAAAGTAGGGGGTCGTCTTATACGCCCAGTCGTCTTATACGCCGGAAAATACGGTATGTACACTAACATACGGTCCATTTTTACATTGGTAAAGATGGAAGAAAAAAAAAAAAATGGAGAAACTGACCCGTTTTTTCCTTTGAATAAACTTGACTGAACTGATGAAACAAATGGAATGCCCATGTGAAAGGGGCTCAACACAGGAAAAGAAAAAAAAGAGGAAATAAGGGGCTAGCAGCAGGAATACAGTACATGGTTAGAAAATTTAATTAAAGTTTTCATTCTGAGAATGACCGTGTGATTTTCTAACCATTATTAAATCACATCACATTAATATTATACATTTATCATATATATATATATATATATATATATATATATATATATATATATATATATATATATATATAAAATCGAGAATAGAAAAAAAATGATATATTTATTTTATTATCTCAGGCTCTGAGTACCAAACTACCTTTTGTCATTTTTACACACCAGTCAGCCATAAATAAATGACAAACCCACCAGCCCAGCTGAGTAGGTCCCCCTGATCTGTCAATACCTGGAATCATGATCAGTAGCAATGTTTATGGTGCTTATGTTTAGGTGGTATGCATCAATTACCTGCATAAATGGGAGGACCAAGATTTTTAAGCAGAACATGGCCCAAAACATCACACTACCTCTGCCATCTTGCCTTCTTCCCATACTTCATCCTATCCCTTCCCCATGTAAGCAAAGCACACGCATCTGGCCAACCACATGAAGTAAAAGAACACAGGATTCATCAGACCAGGCCTTCTTCCACTGCTTCATGGTCCAGTTCTGATGCTCATGTGCCCATTAAAAGGTGCTTTTTTGCCGTGTACACGGGTCAGCATGGACACCCTGACTGTTCTTAGGCCACACATTTATTTCCTGCATTCAACACATTAACTTTAGGTACAAGATGTTTGTGCAGTATTAAACCCAAAACCAATATATTGCAGCTTAGCAATCATTGGATGTGGGGGCTGCATTTGTTTTCTTTTCAACAGCTTTTCCCCTCTGTTTTCACATGGTCATCTGGCCAGTGATCACAGCTCCTGTATTAGAGGGTCACCACTCTGGATGAATGAGCACAGAGTGCACCTTTGGACAGCAGCATTGTCAGTCTGGGGGGATGAAAGTGTTAGATACACTAACAAACTTAACCCAAACTCCAGCTAACATTTTATAATCAGTTACAGCAACGGTTTTGTTCCTTTTGGGATAAAGGTTTTACATAAATAAAAGTTGCTCATTGTAAGCACCATGCAAGTGTTAAATGGTTCGACCCATCCCTGTAAAGTGATACATCTGGAAGAGTTTGTTCTTACTGGCAGGACCACCATATACACTAAAATACATACATACATATATACACACACACACACACACACACACTCTATATTGCCAAACGTATTGGGGCACCCCTACAAATAAATGGATTCAGGTGTTTCAATCACCTCCATGGCCACAGGTGTATGAAATCAAGCAGAGGAGAAAACACAGTCTGAGTGCAAACTATAATACAAGTTTAAATATATGTGCCACAAATAATAGCGCAACCCTTGAATATATAAATTATATAAATAATATTAATTCATATAAACACCACCACCATAAAGTGCAATATTAATCGAATGAGTCTGTTGAATCCTCATGAAGTCCATTCAAAAAATGTCCATACCATATATGATCCTCAATTATGAAGTCATGAAGTAAAATTTCATCAGTGTAGTATTCAGCTCTCGAAACACCCCATCAAAATGCACACTCACCAGAATCTGGTGAAAAACCAGCGTATCTGTATAGATCCAGAACTCCACCACTGAACTCCAGCCAGAAACTGGTGATAAATCAGTGTGTCTATATAGAGCCAGCACTCCACCACTGAACTCCAGCTTATGGATATCCAAACTATTCCATATAGTACATGCAGATAAAAAGAACACTCGTCATAGTGCAAATAACGTATTGATTTATTGAAATAATCCCCCCTTGATGTACAGTCCACCTCATAGCCAAGCTGTTAACTGCAATATAGGGTGTCAAAGTGGGATGGTAGGGAGCACTGGAGAGGGAGGAAAGCACCAGGTTGGCCCACTGTGAAGTTCAGAGCGGTGGTATCAGCGTTTGATGTCATAGAAGTGCAACACATTTCTAAGCATGCACAAGGTCTGGCATAGACCAGTATGCTCCTTTGTCAAGCGTGTGATAAGATATGAATGGGAGCCTTATATGGGAAACAGGGAGGGATGGTAGGAGGGAAGATTGACAAGGGATCCATTAAGGGAACAGGGAAGGATTAACGGGAGGAGAGATTGACAGGGGAACAATTACAAGCAGAATGAGTTTCCTAATGGTATCATATGATGACATAAAACAATTACATGAGAAGACGTATATACAAATTACATATGAAAAATGACATAAAAAATAAACGTATGATAAAAACATATGACTAAAAATAAATGGATTAATTCATGAGTAGATGACAAATATATAGGGATAAATTAGTAGACAATGAGACAAATGAAATTATATGGTGTAATTGATACTATATGATGTGGCATGGATTTCATGAGCTAAAGCTAAAGAGTAAATAATTCAATAAAGATGTATACATATATACAGCAATATCCCAAAGTGTTACGGGAAGTATGCACTTATAACAATATACAATACATGTTTTATCATAGCAGTAGATATAGAAAATTAAGGAAAAAAGGAAGGGGGGGGGTAAGAAAAGGGGGGGGGGGGACTGATATGTATTACCAAAGTTGTCACTACCCCATATGGATACAAAACATACCAAAAGGTCAATTCTGCTGACTTTGACAGAACTGTTCTCCTCTACAGGATTTTTCTTGTGGATGGACTACATTCTACATTTCGTAGGTGCTAATTTTTTAGTAAGTACTATGTTTTACATCTTGTAATATACACAAGACGTATTAATACTCTGTTCACTCCCTACATTATTTACATATATCCATTCTGTTAATATCAGCCCTCCCCCCCCCCCCCTTTTAATTCCCTTTCTTCTTCCCACCTTCCTTTTTCCTTTACTTTTATATATCTACTGCTATGATGAAACACTTATTGTATATTGTTGTAAGTGCATGCTTCCTGTAACACTTTGGAATATTGATGTATATAAAGTATATCACAGAAGTGAGTACACCCCTCACATTCTTGTAAATATTTTATTATGTCTTTTCATGTGACAACACTAAAGAAATGACAGTTTGCTACAATGTAAAGTAGTGTGTACACCTTTTATAACAGTGTAAATTTGCAGATCCTTCAAAATAACTAGATCTATAAAAAAAAAAAAAAATCAATGAAATTATAGTAAATCAGTAAAAGTCCAATTCATCAAATGCATAAAAACTTCAAATAAGTACACCAAAAAAAAAAAATCTAACATGTGATTGAATAAAAAGTCCTTCTGATCCACTATAATCACCACATGAGCAAATTAAATGAATTGAGTAGGTGCATGAAACTTCACTTAAGTGTCACCACGTGCTCCAGAGGAAAACCTCTCCCAATTCAGTGGCAATCACCAGATATCGTGGCCCATCTAAACTTGATAGGCAATTATAGACATTATAAGTAGAGATGAGCGAATTATTCAAAAATTCGATTCGGCTGATTCGGCGAATTCGCGGAATAAATTCGATTCGAGTCGAATATATTCGCTGCGAATTTAACTTATAAAAAGGGTGTTTCTAGGCTTCAGAGAGCCTTTATATTAGTGCAGAACACTGTACCTTTAATTTAAATGCCCTTGGAGTCTGCTGGGGAAGAGAAATAATACTGTCAGTCAGTATGACATGCAGATGAGTGCCGTCAATCTTAAAATCACCGCACACTTCACTCATTTGGGCAGTCACGGGGCCAAAACCAGAGTGTGGAGCCACAGTGTGGCGGTGGAGGCAGCAGCAATGGGAGGCCATACAGCACCCTATGACAAAATGGAACCCACCAGCAGTGTGAGGAGACCTGAAAGTGGCACATGGCAGAGTGTGGCGATGGAGACAGCAGCAATGGGAGGCCGTACAGGGACCCATGACACACTCTGGACCTGGCAGCAGCATGAGGAGGCGGTACAGGGGCCCATGACAGATTACGGGCCTGGCATCAGCATGAGGAGTCGGTACGGGGGCCCATGGCAGATTACGGGCCTGGCAGCAGCAATGGGAGGCCATACAGCACCCTATGACAAAATGGAACCCACCAGCAGTGTGAGGAGACCTGAAAGTGTAACATGGCAGAGTGTGGCGATGGAGACAGCAGCAATGGGAGGCCGTACAGGGACCCATGACACACTCTGGACCTGGCAGCAGCATGAGGCGGTACAGGGGCCCATGACAGATTACGGGCCTGGCAGCAGCATGAGGAGTCGGTACGGGGGCCCATGGCAGATTACGGGCCTGGCAGCAGCAATGGGAGGCCCGTAATCTGCCAGCACCCTATGACAAAATGGAACCCACCAGCAGTGTGAGGAGACCTGAAAGTGGCACATGGCAGAGTGTGGCAATGGAGACAGCAGCAATGGGAGGCCGTACAGGGACCCATGACACACTCTGGACCTGGCAGCAGCATGAGGAGGCGGTACAGGGGCCCATGACAGATTACGGGCCTGGCAGCAGCATGAGGAGTCGGTACGGGGGCCCATGGCAGATTACGGGCCTGGCAGCAGCAATGGGAGGCCCGTAATCTGCCAGCACCCTATGACAAAATGGAACCCACCAGCAGTGTGAGGAGACCTGAAAGTGGCACATGGCAGAGTGTGGCGATGGAGACAGCAGCAATGGGAGGCCGTACAGGGACCCATGACACACTCTGGACCTGGCAGCAGCAAGTGGAGGCGGTACAGGGGCCCATGGCAGAGTGGCGAAGCGTAAGCAGCTTAAATTGAAGACCATACAGAGGCCTATGTTAAAAATAATAACATGTTTGGGGCATGATTCATGGCGGATTTAGTCAGTTGTGTCAGGAACTGGTGGTTTGAAATCCAGACTAATCCACGCCTGATTCATTTTCACAAACGTGAGTCTCTCCACACTTTGGGTGGACAGTCGTGTCCTCCGCGGAGTTACAATACCTCCTGCCGCACTAAACACGCGCTCCGATGCCACGCTACTGGCCGGGCATGACAGCCTTTCAAGGGCAAATTCAGCTAGTTGGGGCCAAAGGTCAAGTTTCGTTGCCCAGTAGTCAAGGGGATTGTCTACCTCGGTTGGCAGGGTGCTGTCCAAGTAGGCCCAAGCCTGTTTGAGGTCCTGCTCCAGGTCCACCTGATGCTGCTGCTGCTGCGGCTGGTTAGTAGTTTCCTCACTGCGCTGGTGAAGAAAGCTACTCATCATCGACTGCAGACTGAGGCAGCCGCTGCTGGTGGAGCTGCCACTGCTCCTACCACCCCACCCCTCCCCTGCTGCCATGGCAGCGGAACGCGAGCGCACAGGGCCCACAGTGTCTGAGGATGGCCGTTGGCGCAGAAAGGCAGAGACCAACTGACTACATAGGTGGTTTTTATAGTACGTTATTTTGGCCTCCCTCTCAGCAGGTGTGAAAAAGGCCACCATTTTGGAACGGTAGCGAGGGTCCAACAAGGTGGACAGCCAAAAGTCATCCCTCTGTCTGATGGTTATTATTCGGCTGTCGCTACGCAAGCAACCGAGCATGCTATGGGCCATTTGTGCCAAGGAATGCGAGGGACTCCCTGCCTCCATCTCCACAGCATACTGCCACGGTGCGTCTGGGTCCTCTGTCTCCTCCTCCTCCTCCTCTACCAGATGCTCCTGCTCCTCCACTCCTGTCCGCTGAGTGGAAAAACCACCCATTTCACTCAATAATTCCTGAGCACCAATGTCCTCCTCTACCTCCTCCTCTTCTTCCTGTCCTGCCCCCACAGGGGTCATGTGGCGTTGAGATCTGTGCGCCACGTCTACCGCACCCTGACCAGCCATTGTTAACAGCATTTGTTCCAGGACGTGCAACAGAGGAATGACGTCGTTCATCCCATAGTCCTGCCGACTCACGAATAGCGTGGCCTCCTCAAAGGGCCTGAGCAAGCGGCAGGTGTCACGCATGAGCTGCCAATGGCTGACATCGAAGTTACACAGGGGAGTACCTTTATCCGCTTGTAACATCAGGAAATCGGTGATGGCCTTTCGCTGTTCGTAAAGGCGGTCTAACATGTGTAGGGTTGAATTCCACCTTGTTGCAACGTCGCAGATCAGGCGATGCTGTGGAATTCCGTTCTGTCGCTGCATCTCAAGGAGGGTGTGCTTTGCAGTGTAGGAATGGCTGAAATGCATGCAAAGTTTACGTGACATTTTAAGGATGTCTTGCAGTGGGATGGTGGATTTTAGGAACCGCTTGACAACCAGATTGAACACGTGAGCCATGCATGGCGCATGGCACAACCTTCCTTGACGCAGAGCAGACACCATGTTCTTTCCGTTGTCGGTCAACATGGTTCCGATTTTCAGTTTGCGCGGAGACAGCCATCTGTCGATTTCTCTGTTCATTACACTCAGAAGTTCCTCCCCTGTGTGACTACGTTCGCCAAGGCATACCAGGTGCAGCACAGCGTGACACCGTTGCGCCCTGCACATGTGATATGCCGGTCGGGTAATGGGACTTGGCACGGGGGTGGCGGCTGAGGACACGAAGGAAGAAGAGGTGGTAGAGGCGGACATCTTTGCTGGACCAAGGACGTGCAAACGTGGAGGCAAAAGCGGCGTGACCTGTCCAAGTTGCTGGTGCGGCTGTGCCGGCACCACGTTCACCCAGTGGGCCGTAAATGACATGTACTGTCCCTGACCGTAGTTACAGCTCCACACGTCGGTGCTGCCGTGCACTTTGGCAGAGACCGACATGCTCAAAGACTGGCCCACCATCTCTTCTACATGTGAATGCAGGGCTGGCACTGCCTTTTTGGCGAAGAAATGCCGGCTTGGCACTCTCCACCGCGGCTCGGCACAAGCCATCATTTCTCGGAAAGGTGCTGAGTCCACCACTTGGAAAGGGAGGGACTGCAGCACCAGCAACTTGGACAGGAGGACGTTCAGCTTCTGCACCGTCGGGTGCGTGCTCGCAAACTGTTGTCTCTTGGAAACGGATTCCAAGAAAGACTGCTGACGGAATCCGTAAAGAGGAGTAGCAGGAGAAGGAGCATCTGAACGAGCGGAAGATGCCAACGAGCGACAACTCCCCTCAGCAGAGGTGTTGGAGCCTTGACTGGCTGATAGAGGGCGATTGACGTCGGGTGACGGAGCAAGTAACGGAGCGGGTGATGGAGCGGGGGCTGGGGCAGGCAGAACCGCCGTATCTTTATCACGGTTTTCCCAGGCCACCAAATGGCGACGCTGCATATGCTGACGCAACGCTGTAGTCCCAACATGGGCCCCCTGGCCACGCTTGACTTTCTGGCCACATAGTCGACATACGGCTACGTTTACTTCCTCGAGCGGCTTGACGAAAAATTGCCACACCGCCGAGTAGGAAACTTTGCCCCCGCTACTCCTCACTGGCTGACTGCTACTTCCTCCGTGCACACCGGCACCACTACTGGCCGTGGTGGTAGGCTGCAGTGGAGCTGGTGCTCTACTCCGTGGCCGTTTGCCTCCACTGACACTGCTGCGACCCTGCTGCCTCCTGGGCAACCCACCGACTGTTTTGCTCGCTGCCAAGCTGGCACCCTCTTCTCCTGATGATGCGGAAGCAATAGCCTGATGACGACGAGGCTGCCAAGTGCGATCAGCCTCATCATCATCAATTAGGGTCTCCGCCTCACTACTAGCCCCCTCGGCTGCGTGTGGGTCAGGAGACAGACCTGTCTCTAGACCGGCTACCGAGCCACTCTCCTCGCCAGTACTTCTTCGCCTGGCTGCTGAAGAGGCGGATGTCTCCCCCCGTTCCTGACCGCCCTCTGTTAGCTCTTCCTCACTGTACAGTGGGGCTGAGCCCACAGCATGCGATACTTCGCTTGGTGAGGGAACACCAAAGGACAGGGGCAGGTAGAGGACACGTGATTTCAGTGGGCTTGCTCCCGGGCCATGCC